>NC_053157.1:240216283-240243869 GCF_016835505.1 Polypterus senegalus | reverse complement strand
AGGTCATTGATCAATCGCCCAGTCTGAGGTTACAGGTTTTCTTTAAGGTCCTCTTTATATTTGACTGCACTTCTCCTCCCCTCAGTTCTGACCTGTCACTCTGTCCCCACAGCCTGATGCTGTCACCACCATCGTCACTGTAGAGATGGCATTAGGCAGGTGGTGAGCAGCGCCTGGTCCTCTCCCGACATCCTGCTTGGTCTTCTGTCTAAAGAGTTCAATGTTTGCCTCATCAGATCTTTGAATCTTTCTCTTGATGCTCTCAGGCTGTCATTTGTCTTTTACTTGAGAGTATCTTCTCCCTGGCTGCTCTACCATAAATGCTTGATTTGTGGAGCACTGCTGAGATGGCCGTTCTGTCAAACAGTTTCTCTCATCTCAGCAGAGGACTTTTGAAGTTCTGTTGTAGTGACCATTAGGTTCTTGGTCACCTCCCTGGCCAAGGCCATTCCTTCCCAGTTACTCAGACTGGCCATCTCTGGAAAGTGTCCTGGTGTTTCAAAACATTTTCCATTCCCCAATTCTTGAGGCCGCTGTGCTCCTGGTAACACTCAAAGATTTACAAACGGCTTTATCCCTTTGCTCTGATCTTTGTCTCACCAAAATTTGATCACAGAGGTCTACAGAAGGTCCCTTGAACGCCTCTTCAGTGACACCACTATAAAATGTCACCAGAAGTGGGTGTTCATTACAGATCTGTGACTGAGGAAGACGGAGCTCCGACTCACAAGTGACTTTAACTTGACATCCTTTGATTGCAGCAGACGTCATCATTGTGCTCCGTCTTTGTGCTTTTTATCTCATCTTCATCATTAAATGGGGTATTTCTGGGTGGTACCCCAACTCTTTGTGCCCACTCTCTCTGCTTATTTTCACAATACACACATACAGTAAATGTCTAATGTGGTGGACGGCCGGGATGGACCCTGTGCCCTTGGCTGCTTGACCTTAGTTTGTGTTTAAACAAATCGCTGTCTTTATGTGTAAACGTACGTAATTCATAATTTATAAAGTGTGTTTTACTCTGAGGCTGCACTCACTGAAATGTTCAGGTGGTCCTCAAGTACTCAGAGTTCTGACGCAGTCCTCCAATTTGCTTATCTTCAACACTGAAATATATCAAATAAAATGAGTTTGGTTTGTAAAATCCTTTTAAATGTCGGTGGGAGACACGACTTCTGAGCAAACAACAGCAGGAATATAAAACACAAGAGCCCAGGGGAGGACAGCTGAAAATGGATGAACGTGAACTTTTAACGTGGACTCCATCCAGCAGAACGTAATGGACAGCGAAGACAGCAGGAGCAGATTGAGATGTTCTGATGTTATAAAGCACTGACGCTGAGCTCAATTTGATTCCATTAACGTCTTCTCTGTTCTCAGATAAACAATTCATTTGTGCTCTGAGCCGGCTTAGCCATTTAAAACACATTTCTGTTCATTAATCTTAAAGTGAGGAAAGAAAAGGAAATAAAAAGAATCCCAAAGTTAAGTGAAAAAAGGACTTTTAGGAGAATATATGGAAAAAGTATAAGGAGTATAACATTTCAAGTTAAAATTCTAAAACATCTAATTAAACACAGCTGATTATTTAGAGAGTTTGTTATCACTCAGCTAATCAAAGTGAAAGGCACTATATAGTAAAAAATAATAAACAGCAAAGGATGGCAGATAAATGTTAAAGAGCAGGCCTTCTTCAGTGTCCTCTTATTGTCACTCTGGTCCTCCTAATGGACTTCAATAACAAACACAATGTCACCAGACGCTGTACCTGATGGAGTCCTTGTCATGATGTCCCACTGGCTGATCTTCTCCAGACTCTTTGTCAGACCTGACAGCTCCTTTCTCAGGTCCTCAGATGAGAAATCAGCGGTGACAGTGAAGCTCAGCGAGTCTCCAACAGCAGGATGGACACAGCGAGAGGAGAAAGTCTGCATCAGGAGAGAAGTGGGGACAAGATTTCAGAAAGGAGTCATTAAAAAGTAAGTAATGCTGATAAGAGGGGGCTCTTCTGAATTAAGGATCAGTGTGGTGGGCAGTCAGCGTGGGTTTAGATGGTGAGAACGCCTGTGATTGACTTGTTGGTTATTTATGAGAGATTATTTGGTCGAGTGTAGTGGAGCATCAGAGATTATCAACCTTAACTATCAATGAGCTTTTCACAGAGGACTCCATGAGCGGAGAGTCAAGAAAAAGGGACTGAGGGGGCAGGAGGGTCCAGAATTAACTTGGCACACAAAACAAGGCGTTCGGCATTTTATGGTCCTCAGACAAACTTAATTAAATTAAATATAAAGAATAACACATGTAGGGAGAAAGCTCTTCAATATGATTATACAATTGAAGGTCTGCAGCTGAGAAGTGTGACTTGTGAGGAAATCCTAGGAGCCTTTGATTCTTCATCACCATCATCATCATCATCAACCATACAAAAGAGAGAAAACTACGGCAAGCTGAGTTATGTAGCGACCACCATGTGTGGAGTGTAAATCAAGAAAAGAATATCCATAATGTCTGTTAAACACAGTCGACATCAGGACTATTGTGTGGAGTGTGAGAGAAAAGCACATGAGAAAGATGAGAGACGAGACTGGACTGTGGGGTCTGAGCTGTGAGGAAATGCTGAAGGATTTGAATCTCATCAGTTTAAGGATGGAGACATCAGAAGGTAGCCTGGCTGAAGAGTTGTCACCATCCTTTATTAGATGTCATCTTTTACACTTCATAAAAAAATCACTTTTTCATACAGACAGCTGTAGATTCATCTGTCTGTCATATACATGACGTAAACAACTTTGAGATATTTGTAAAAAGAATATTTGAAATGTTAAGGAAATATGAAAAGATGATCTGTGTTGGGCTGAATGGCCTGTTCTTATCATGTTTTACAAACTCCTCAGATCTTTTAAACTTCTCTCTAAATGTTCTCAGGTCCCACACACCCCAGTCTGATCAGACGCCCTGTGAAGTGTTGCTCTCACCTGTAGGAAGTGGAGATGGTCCTTGGTCTCTGAAAGCTCCTTCAGCTCAGCTTCTCTCCTCTTTAGCTCCTCAATCTCCTTCTCCAGTCGCACCATGACTCCTTCAGCCTTTTCCGTTTCTCTCTTTTCTTGATCTCTGATCCTCTCAGTCAGTTTCCTGTGGGTTTCCTCAATGCACCGTATCAGAGCAGTGAAGCTCTTCTCATTTTCTTCCACCTCTCTTACCACAGACATCTGAATAAATAGGATAATGATTTAGAATTGAGTCACCTGATAAGAATAACCAATCATGATGCACATTTGTTGCTATTTTGATGTTGTGAAGGACAGTTTGAATTGACTGGAGTGACTGGTGGTACTTTATTTGCAGATGGAAGGTCAGTTGCAGACTGACTCCCATACAATATGTTCCCTCCATTATGTCGAGTAACATAATCACTCTGCTGATGCTGCTATTAAGGAAACTGCAGGACTTTATGAGATACGCAGTCATGAAAGGCTTCATTGTGAAGGATCTTGAGAGCCATTAGCAGGAGCTGCTGGGGACACCTCTGCTGTCTTGTGAGGACTCCATTTGACCTGACAGTTTGTATAGAAGTCTGCCTTTAAAAATGGCATCTCCGGCTCAGCCTGGGGTTAGGAGTGCAGTAGGACAACACACACCAGGAATAAATAAGATTAAGAAGAAGTATTTGTAAAGATGAGTTAACTTTTGTGTTAGAAGGTAATTGTGTTAAAATAAAACAATTTCTGGATCAGAGACTTGTGTTTATCAGTTGTTTTCTAGTTTGAGGTGTCAGACATCACCGTGTCAGACCAGTGAGATGGACATATTAAACAAGAGAGTCTAGGTGTTGGTCAAGGGGCTTCAGATTTCCTTTATATTTCATGAACTCTTTGCATATTTACCTTCTTCCATCTCTTTTTCATTGTAAAACTCAGAGTTGTGAGTCTTTATTTCCATGTCTGATGTATGTCTACTTCATTTATGAACTTTGCATTATTAGTAATGAATTTGCTATTGTAACTATCGCTCATACTTATATGATGACACCTGGCTGTGTGTTACTATGTGTGAATTAAATGTGAGTTAAAAGGTGCCTGCTGTCCAGGATCATCAACCCCAAAGCTGGAAGAATGCAGTTGTTATTGTGACATGTGTCCAGTTCTAAGAGGATGATTATAAGAGGATGGATCAGACGACCAGTACTGCAGAACAATTTAAGACTTTGGTAAAAAGCCGAGGAGCAGTAATGACAAAGTGATGAGAAGTTCAGCCTATGACACAGAAGACTGTGGAAATTAGATAGATAGATAGATAGATAGATAGATAGATAGATAGATAGATAGATAGATAGATAGATAGATAGATAGATAGATAGATAGATAGATAGATAAGATAGAATCTTTATATAATTAAACATTTATTCATCATAAAGTTGTATTCCAAATACACAGACACTCTTTTGAGCCAGACAAGCCAATCCAAAACAAAGTTTCCAAACATAATCCAAAGACAGCTGTTGAAAAACAAAGCACAGGCTAAAAATCCAGAAAAATCACAAAAGCATAAGGCACAGCTAAAAGAAACAGAACTAAAACTCGCAGAGCACATTCACAATGAAACTGTGGGAGACCCTCGGGTTTAATAGGGTGGAAGGGAAGCTCCTGGTGGTGATTGGCAGATGGTCCACTTCTTGGTGAGCCACACACAAACCACATGGAACATAACAAAGGCAGCTTATACACAAAATCAAATACAAAGAATAAACCACATGCTCAACCAAATCAAAATTAACATTAATAAATAAACAAAAAGATATGAAACAGGACTTTGTACAACATCTAGTGGAAGGAATCCTGGCTGAAAAATGTCACGGGCAGCTTGGGTGTAGAGAGGGGATTTCTTGCACCAGTAAAAACAGGAATTCTAGGAGGAAACAACAAAAGCAGACGAGCGTAGAAACATAAACTGAAGTGAAGGTCAGTCTGTGAGGTTGACTCTCCTTCACTTGTACTTCTTCAGTTATCACCTCTGTATATGGATTGGACAACACAGTGTTGAGTGACAGATTGTGCCCCGCCTACTTTCTTTGAACTATAGACACACCACACTGGTCTAGACCGGCTGTGTTTAGTACTTTAGTACACTCGATGATGTTGGTCTGTTAAATGTGAGTGTGTGTTAAATAAAATAGATTGGATAAGTTTGGTCTGTCTGGGCATAGAAATGTGTGTGAAGAGTTCTGTCTCTGCTGGATGGGAATTTTCACATAAATGAATCCTGGTAGAAATAGACATCGGAGAGTGTGCTACCATAGACAGTCTGTCAGCTCATTACAGGGTCAGAGCTACACTAGTGATCACGATGGAAGCCAATTTGGCGTTTCTGCCAATTAACCAAACAGAAATGTGAGCATGTGGTGGAAGATCTGGAATAACTGGAAGAAACCCACTGAGATACTGGAAGAAGGGGTAAACTCCACACAGAATGTGAATGGATGAATGTTAATCTGAGATTCAGCAGATGCCACCACTGGACAACCTTACTGCCCTTTGTGATAAAATATTAAAGCTCAAGTAAAACATTTGGAGGTATACGTTATGTAACTCAGTCAAACAGTGGAGATCTTTAAGCTGTGGAGTATAATAAAACTGAGAGATTCCAGAATGAACAAGAGAAGGCCATTACGACCTCCAGAATAATTCAAGAATATTCCATCTCTCCGAATGAGGTAATTACACAAAAAGACAGGCTCTCAAATCAGAATTTAACCTCTTGATAACAAAAGAACCTGAACAACTCATTTTTAAATCACAACATCATCACAGTGAACATGGGGAGAGGGCTAACAAGATCTTAGCTCAGCAATCAACAAGCAGGAAGTTTGCAACATAATAACAGAAATTACCAGCGAACTGCAGATAAAGTAGTGAAGCCTAAAAAATATAACTCACGCATTTAGCAAGTACTATAAGTCTTCATATTCTACTCAGTCTAAAGAAGACGAGACACAATCTGAGGAGTTTTTTGATGTAAAACAAAGACAGCAGCTGGACACTATTAGTTAAGAGGAACTGGACAAACTTCTGACACTCTCAGAGTTACTGGATGCTGTAGACTCACTCCAAAGTGGGAAAACAACAGGCCCTGATGGCAACTAGTGGAATTTTATAAAGATGTTTTCAACTAAGTTAGCTCCACTATTATTAGCAAAGTTTACAGAAGCTACAGACAACAAAAATCTACCCAAATAACCTACCCAATTTTCCACACCTTCCAACCATTTCTTTTCCAGAAGAAATCCTGATCAGTCCTGAGGAGTCAGACAGCATCTCAGCAACATATAAAAACATTTCAAAGAATCTCCACTTTGAGGGTTCTAAAATACGGTGGGAAAAGGACCTTTAATGAATATCTCAGAAAAGGAGTGGAAGTCAGTCATGCATAGAATACACTCCAGCTCCATATGTGCGACATATTCAACCATATGACTTCGACTCTTTCATCGATCACATTTATCTCATTTAAAATTGGGAAGAATCGAACCTGCGAGTGTGGGAATTGAGCTCCAGCCTAACTGGGCCACATGTTTTGGGAGCACAACAAAGTAACATCATTTAGGGCCAAAATGTTTGAATGTTTTATTAGACAGCCGTGGGGTCACAATCACTCCTAACTCACTAACAGTTTTGGTTGGTGGGCTACCAGAGGGGCCTAAAGTGGAGGAGGACACATTGACTGTAACTGCCTTTACCACATTGTGAGCTTGTGGACTTGTGCTGCTGAACTTGAAGACCCCCAGCCCACCTGTGATAAGTGACTGGGTCACTGATGTTTGACATTAAAAATAAAACAAATTCTCACTTAGAAGATCTGTTCAAAACCTTTTTAAAATATGGTAAGATCTAATTAATAAAACTTTAAAATAAGCAACCATAGCAGGGGAAATGGAAATTCTGACTTTTTATTTATTTATTTATTTATCTATCTATTTAAATTATCAGGAATTTTGGCACAGTTCTCGGTTCTTGTCTCTTTTTCTTGGCTGCAGCGTGAATCCTGTTTGGTAGTTTTCAATTTTTTTTGTGTTTTTAGATTTCTGTTTTAACTTTATGATTTTTTTTATTATTTTTAGTTTGACTTTAAAGTTATTTGTTGTATAAGTTTAACTTTATTGTATGCAATGATATTTTAAAATAAAAACAACTTAGACCATTAATGGACGTTGTGCACGCTAATCTAATTCAGAACATCAGTGTCGACCTTCAATGTGAGTTTTTGTTAGTAGAGTTAAGTCCCCTTTAAGTAGATGATGGAATATCAGAGGACTTTAGGGTGATGCTGTCTGAGTCTCCACTGTGTAACACCTGGGATTCTGTCAACAGTGAAACACCATGAAGGACACCACAACACATCTTCTCTAACTCTCCTTCTCGTGTCCCCACTCATCATCACCAGTGAAGCTCTGCTGCTCATCAAGTTCTCTTTTATTTCTCCTCTCTTTGATTTGAAGTGTTGTCTTCCTATTCCACTCACCTTCATCTCCTCCATCGCCCTCCTCGTCTCCTTCAGTGTTTTTTCTCTCTCCTCAAGTCCCCTGTTTATGTCACTCAGTGTCACCCGCAGCTGTTTCTGTTTGGACACACAAGAGGACACGCATGGTCAGATCAGAATTCACGTTCACTTTGTGATTTCTTCTTCTCTTTCTGACTCCTGATATTTTCACAACACATTTGTTTGACATTTCATGACACAACTTAGATTTGATTTAACAAACAGGAATGACAATAAAGTTTAAAAGAAAGGTTTAATTTAATTGACGTAAGATTGAGTTTGGGCTTGAAGAGTGTGCCAAATCCAGAAGACAGTTTAAAGGCACACTGGTGTGTGAATTAGTTCTTGACGTTTAGAAGACATCACATCGACAAACTGGGAAATGTGAAGTTCACACAGCACCAAAAATAATAAAAACAAACAGGAGTGTAAAGTAAAGAAAATGGTGAAAGGCCAGGAGGACTTAAAACACGTCATGTCAGTAATTATAGGATCTACAAGGCCATTTGATATCCTGAGTCAGACATGTCAGGACGTTGTCTGCCGTTGTCATTTTCTGAAGTCAAGTAAGATACTGAAATACACAAACGATTCTGTTGAATTCAAGAAGAAGGCAACTAAAAGGAATTCTAAAACTCAGAAATGATATTTTTTATATATTACTTACCTCAGATGTTTTGTTCAGGTGACAGATTATTATTTTTAATAAAACTAGTGAGCTACGCCCCCTGCTCACTTCGCTCGCTCACCCCCAGCTTTGGTTTGTGCGGCACTTCAAACATTTAAAAGCCTGTACAGCACCTGTCCTTTTGTCTCACTGCCTTGTGTCTCTTCTCCCCCAGACATCCTCTGCTCCTGTGGTGGTCCCGCTCCCGAGGCGCACCCCTCTGAACAGGAAGATTTTCTATTATTCTAATTGAGAGACCTAACTGTCCCCTCCGACTACACACGGAGCTCGATTCACTCCTGAAAGAGACTTATGTTTGTTTGAAGTTCTGAATGATGTTTGTCTCTAAAATCTCCTATGTATCTGTGCTACTCTTGACCCAAGTGTGACCGTCACGTGGATTTCACTTTCACCAAACCACAAATCTTTTAATTCTTGCGAGAGAGGCCTCTTCATTGGGAAGAAACACTACTTTTCCCTGATGGCAACAAGATTTAGACGATCTACAAGTCTCTGACTTAAAGTTTCAATCAAACAACATATTCAATCTCTTTTCACTGTTCTTTTTTCACTGAATAATAATTTCCATTTGTCTGTGTGAATGCGCTCTTTACTTTCATTTTGTTGACTTTCGAATGACCAAAGTCTCCATCTTGCAGATTTTGCTTCCGTCTCTCTGGACTTCCAAAAGTCTCTTCAGAAAGATCACATCTCGTCTCTTATAATTGAAAGATGTTTATTATGTTTATGTGTTTTGGTTTCACCAGAGCCTTCAAGACCACCCAGCCATCCCTGTTAAGGGGTCAGCTCAGAGATGTGCAGGTGGGTGAGCATGTGGTGTCCTGATGATGGACTATCTGTCAGGCAGACTCAAGGACTGTGTGAGCAACACTGGAGCAGCACAAGGAACAGGCCTGTCTGCTTTACTCTTCACTCTGCGCACCTCACACTGCAAAGAACACAATTTCTCTTTTCTTGTGTATCCAAAAATAACCCAAGGAGTGTCTCAGTGGACTTTAACAGGCCATGTTTTTGAGAGCCCCCTACTCCAGATACCTTAAGAAGAGAGGAAAAACAAGAAAATCGAGGTTGAATACACACACAATAGAGCTAATGTTCCAAAGCCCCAGTCCACCTAAACTGCATGTCTTTCGATTGTAGGAGTAAACCCATATGAACATGTTGTGGCGAAAAATTGTCACCACAAGTCTTTTTACCTGAAATGAAGGCTATTAGGAGACTCAGGATAGGCAAACAGAGTCTATGGTTTTATTACAATAAAATAACAATAATAATAACACGGACTAAACCCAATACGGCCAAATTGAGCTGAGCCCTGAACAGTTCAGAACTCAAAACTTATATAGTCATTAAAACTTATATTTGCCCAGAGGGGACTGGGTGGTCTCACGGTCTGGAATCCCTGCAGATTTTATTTTTTTCTCCAGCCGTCTGGAGTTTTTTTTTTGTTATTTCTGTCCTCCCTGGCCATCGGACCTTACCCTTATTCTATGTTAATTAATGTTGACTTATTTTTCTTACTGTGTCTTTTATTTTTCTTTTCTTCATTATGTAAAACACTTTCAGCTACATTTTTTGTATGAAAATGTGCTATATAAATAAATGTTGTTGTTGTAGTTTTTTCTTATCATTCTGACCTCGCTCACATTAGCTCATTTGCTGTTTTTCTCTAACCCCTCTGCACCTGCCCAGCCGATACCTCGAGTTTTTCTTGAGAATGCTATGATCTGTTGACTTCCCAGTAGCTGGCCTCCGGTATTTTCACTGTCTGTTGTCCATTTTTACTTTCTGTTTTGTTCAATTTTATTGGCCTTGGCTGGGCAGAAGTTCCTTCTTCCATATTTGGGCACTCTTATCACATCCCCTTCCTTGGCTTTCATGCTGGTTTATACTTGGTAGCTTAAAGCTAAGCTTTAATTAAAAAGAAATATGGCATGTGCTTTTGTTTAATCACTTGCTTGGCATGCCTGACTTGCATTAATTTCTGCATTAAGGTTAATGCTTATATATTTTCTATATTTATGTATACTAGTACATGAATATACTCATTTTATTTTTCATATATTACATTATCTTGACCTCGTTGTCAGAATGCCTTTGCTGTTTTCTGCTGACTCACTATTCCAGATGGTTTCTCATGTACCTATCCTGACTGTTTCTTCTACATTTTGTTATTAGTTTGTCATTCTGTTCTTGTTCTATCCTTCCTTTCCCAATATTGTTAATATTCAATTAGGCTTTAACTAGAAAATGCAATATAACTTATGTCTTTATTTAACCATTTGCTTGACATATCATATTATTAGCTTGTCATTCTAATTTATGCTTAATCTAATGCTTTAGAAGCTGTAAATTATTTTTATGTCCATTTATGCAAATACTGCTAATACATACATGCAGAATCCACCAGGGACAAGTCACAGTCGAAAAATAAAACGTATTTCTAATATAAGGACAACTGAAGATGTACGTATTCAAGTGTATACAGACAGACGACATCAACAGACAACACCAAACATGAGTCTGTGTTACCTTAGTTGGTTCTTTCTCTTGCACTTATAGGAAAGGCACATAACTTGTTATTTTATTTCTCATAATTTTTATCCAACAAATATCCCAGTAAACATCATTCATTCAGAACCAGCTTTTAAATGTTCTCGTCTCAGTTCTGCTTCAGTTCTTAGTTACTTATTAAGTTTCTCGAGTCAGCACTGTGTTGGCAGTTTGGTTTTCCTCACAGGTTGTCTACACTCCCTTACAGCTCCTCTGTGTGTGTGAGACGCTGCTCTGAACTGATTCAAGTCCACTTTAGTTTTCTTACTGAATTTATGATGAGACCCTCACAACAGCTAAGCCTTCTCTTTACACAGTTATGGTGATGTCAACTCCCAGAATTCACCCCTGGCTTTATCTTAACTACCGAGTCACAGTCAGAAGTTCTCAGACTCCGAGCAGGTGAACTCCTGACTTGGTTTATGGTCACTCAGGTGGAGGTGACGCTTTGTCCAGATTGTTGTGTCCATGGAGAGCTTCCTCTGTCACACATTTAAGAACATTCAGTTTGCTTTGTCTTTCTTCTAGCAGATTCTTTTCTCTCTTGTCCTTTTCTCGTTGTGACTGTGAGTTGTTCTGCAGTTTAAAGTCTTTGAGGTTTCACACTTACTGGTTATCTTTTAGTGGCAAAAAAATGGACAACTGCTGGTTGATGTCCTCCTTCAGTAATTCTACAGATTTTATAGGTGGTCTCTCTTACTTGTGCACCTTGCTTTCCTTTATCAAGTGAGAACTGAATGAGACCCCCACGTTCACCTCCATTACAGGGGTCTTTAGCTCTTACCGTTTGGCACTATGTTACCCTTTGGAGCAGAAGAGATCATTTAGCCTTTGTGATGGCCACAATAAGGGTCTTACTACAGGGCAGAAGATAATCCAGGGGCAGAGATCAGAGTTCTAGTGCTTACAAAGGGTTATAAAGGACGGAGTGGACTTGTTGCTGTAGGTGTCTTGGATGAACAGAAATCCAACCTTTTTACTGCTAATTCCTGCTAAGTGGTGTTCATCAAGTTGAGTTTTGTCTCCTTCTTCAGTCACAAAGTGATAAAGAGTGACATACTGAGACATCGCTGGGTGTCATTTGCTGTGTTTGATCAGAATGATCAGATGAGACCCAAAACTGTCAAGGAGAGTCCTGGTGAAGTGAACTGACATCTGAGCTGAAGTTACGAGTCAATAAAAGAGGGGCAGGCGATAACAGCTTAAGAAAAAGACTTCTGACCAAGCAGTGCCAGTCTGTCCTACAATTACATGTTTTCTTTCAGGGACATTTGAACAACTGATTTATGAAAATCAATCCAAATCAATTGATAGCCAAATCTTGTTTTGAAAGACTCATCACAAACTTCAAAAGGACTTTGCTGGAAAGTTATCTTATCCAAAGATCTGACCATACATTGTTCTTCTCTCTCCTGTTAAATTAATCTTAGCCTGAATAAACCTATTAATTTTTTACATTTAAGATTTTTCATTTAAAGATTTACCAGTATCGTTTCTTGTCCTAGTGTGTGGATTTAAACATAAGGTACTCCAGTTTCTGTATTACACCTTGCCTGAAGACGGGGCCTGAGTTGCCTTTCAAAGCTTGCATATTGTAATCTTTTTAGTTAGCCAATAAAAGGTGTCATTTTGCTTGACTTTTCTCTACAGTCATAATGACTAACACGGTACAACACCCTAGTACTACTGACATACAAGACACCGAAATGTATCGATACTACATGGAATTGAAGACCCGGTGGAAGAAACTGGCACACATGGACAGCGACATCTTCTTCTTAACGAAATGCAAAAAGGAAAATCTTATCCCAAAAGGCACCACGATAAGGAATCCAACCATACACACTTATAATACTCGGTTTGCTGAGTAACTTTGTTTCAGAACCTCTGCAAGGATAAGAAACCACTTAATCCAAATTTTCTACAACATCAAGAAGAACATGCAAAGAAAGATCCAAGTCCTCATCCTGCTCCTTGGAAATGACAGTCAGGAGATGGTAACGGAGCTTCATCTCTATAACAAAAGACTCCAGAAACTCCTTATTGTCGACAAAAGAAAAAGCTGCATAGATTCTGAGACAAAGCGGGACACTTAATAGAAAAAGAAAAAGAAAAAAAAAAAAACAGACCTTCATTATTAATCTCTCCTCATACACACCAAATGAAGCAGAGATTTCAGTTCTCACAAAGGGACACTCATATTGTCCTGCAAAGCCCATTGACAACATCAGACACTGCAGTGATATGGAAGTATTCTTCAGAAAACTCAGACTAAAAGATTTTTCCACAAGAAAGAAAACAGTAACACAAAGGAACCAACAACAAGCAGTTCCAACAACCCCACCAGTAAATCCACATGGACACCTGAAGCGGGCAGAAACCCCACCCTGGATAATTATATAGACTCCTTCAGACAGAGAGTGAAAACAGGGATCTTAAACAGGCAGCAAAATCGGATAGAAAACATTACAGGGGAAGAGCGGAGAGCCATACATTCACTAAGGGAAAATACAGAAATCATTATCAACCAGTAGACAAAGGGGGTGCTTTAGTAATCATGAACACATCAGATTATATACAGGAGGCACAAAGACAATTGTCCAATACTATGCATTATCACAAACTGCAAGAAGACCCAACAGATCTCTACAAAAAGGAACTAAAAAAGATAGTAAGTAGCTTTCCTCTTGACATCAGGGATCACGTAAACTAATTCCTGAGAACCCCAAAATGGGTTACTCCTACATGCTTCCTAAAATCCACAAAGAAGGGAACCCAGGAAGGCCTATCATCTCAGGAATTGGCTCCCTTACAGAAAAGGTCTCAGGTTGGGTGGAAAACATTCTTAAACCCCTCGCCCGCAACACAACCAGCACCATCCAGGTCACGACTGACTTCTTAAAAAAACCGTCTGCTTTAGGCCCCTTACCTGAGGGAACCTTACTGGCCACAATGGATGTTGAGACCCTGTACACAAACATCCCCCACGATGATGGCATATTGGCATGTGAAACGTACCTCAGTCAACATGGTTTACCCACAAAGTCAGTAATAGAAATGATCAAATTCACTCTGACACACAATCTATTCTCTTTTGGACAAGATTGCTACTTGCAACAAATGGGGACTGCAATGGGCTGTTGGTTTGCCCCTCACTATGCAAACCTATTTATGGCAAAATTGGAGGAAGATTTCATGTCAATGTGCATCTTAAAACCAATGTTATATCTCCATTACATATATCTCCGTTCATAATCTGGACTGCCAGTGAGAAGGATCTCCTCCATTTTCATAACGAATATAATTCCTTTCACCCCAACATAAAGCTGAAGCTGAATTACTCAAAAACAGAAGTCAGCTTCCTTGACACCACCGTTCAACTGAACAACAACACCCTTGTAACTTCTGTTTTTCACAAACCAAAAGCAGACGGACCTACCTAAGAAGTGACAGCTTACACCCCAAACATATAAGGCGCTCCATTATTTTTAGCCAAGCAATACGGTACAATCGTATTTGCTCAGACCTGACAGACTGGGATCAACAACTGCAGGAGCTCAGACAAGATTTCATTAGACAAGGTTATACCCCCAAAACAACAGACCCTCAAATAAGAAGAGCTACTGCCATACCCAGAGATAACCTTCTGGAATATAAAAACAAAGACAACAAGAACCGCATGCCCCTTGTTGTCACCTACAATCCACATCTTGAAACACTTTGAAAAATTATAAAAGAACTTCAGCCAATGCTAAACAACAACCAAACACTGAGAAACGTATTTCCTGAACCTCCCCTCTGGCACACAGACCACCACCAAACCTTCAGCAACTAATTGTTTGAAGCTCCCTAAATGAACTGACAGAAAATGGCACATCTCCCTGAGACACAGAAAAGATGTAAAACGTGTGCCCACATCTACAATGCAGACCATATAGTTATACCAAACTGCCGACTTGAACATCACATAAAGGGATCATCTTCCTGCAGATCATCTAATGTTGTCTACCTAATTCTCTGCATGAAATGTCCTGACACTGCACTCTATGTGGGAGAAACTGGACAAACACTCCGCCAGAGAAAGAATTTACACAGATTCAACATTAAACATGGCAACATAGATGTACCTGTAGTGGCCCACTTCAACAGCCATGGACAATGTGAGAGGGACTTTAAAGTCACAGGGCTTATGGTCAACTTCAAAACACAGCAAGAGAGAAAAGAATGGGAAGTTAAACTCAAGTTAAAATGTAATACATTACAACATGACTTGAATAGAGACAAGAGTTTTATAGCCAGATATGAGGACTGTTTGCATCTCTCAGACTGACACAGATAACCTGACTACAGACCCACATTGATTTGAAAAACTCATCACAAACTTCAAAGGACTTTCTTGGACAGTTATCTTATCTAAAGATCTTGACCATACATTTTTCTACTCTCTTCTGTTAAATTTATCTTAGCCTGAATGAAGCTATTAATTTTTTACATTTAAGATTTTTCATTTAAAGATTTACCATTTTTATTTCTTGTCCTAGTGTGTGGATATAAACACAGGAAACTTCAGTTTCTGTATTACATCTTGCCTGAAGAAGAGGCTTGAGTTGTCTCGAAAGCTTGCATATTGTAATCTTTTTAGTTAGCCAATAAAAGGTGTCATCTTGCTTGGCTTTTCTATAGAGCCAAACAACAGAAAACATGAACAGATCAAAAATTAGATGCCGATATTAGTGACCTGATTCATAGTAAACTGAAAAATATCAGGCCACTTCATAGACTTCATTGTTGTTTAAGATGTTGGTTTCTAAACGTGTGTTCACCTGTGAGCCGAGCTCTTTTAATATTCCAACGAGGACTCGGCCACATTTCTAGACAGCAGGCTATAGTTGGCCTCCCACTGCCTTAGAAACTCAAAAGAGAAACTGATCAGAGCAGAAAGAAACTCAGCTGGCTGTGAGGAGAGAACTCAGGTGTTTGTGGGCCATCTTGGGGATCTCATCTTGAGCTGTTTCATGACTTGCACCAGTCTCACCAGGATGGACACCAGTAGCCAATGCTCTGATCTTGAAACATCAGGTTAATAAGGTCCAGTAAAACCTTGATTATCAGTCAGGGGTCAGGACCGAGGCTGTGACAGATAAGAGAAAAGACGGATAATAGAGCAGCTACTTTAAAAATGACATACAGTAAATTAGTTACGAACAGTCGTAAAAAAAATATAAAACAAAATGAATTAATTTATATAATATTGTAATGACCAATGTAATAAGCAAATACAACTCAGAGGTCCTGGAGTTTTCTACGTTTAACGTGGAGTCTTCGTTCCATAATAAGCGGTGTCCTGCCTTACACTCCGTTTTTGGCTTACAGAGCTCACCTCCTAAACAATCAAAGAAAGCTTTCCCTACCGATCAGTTGATCTCCTGCCACTCGTTGTATATTTCTGATCCCACAAACACTCCTGCTTATTGTCTCCTGACTCCCTGCTCCACACCTTCCCTTCTCTCCTCACTTCTCCTGTCTGCCCCTCACAGAACAGAAGCCCCTCAGCCAGTCCCATCACTTACAGCTCTCCGCCCTTTCTGCCCCATCACAAGCTGCCTGCACACCACAATATATTAACACAACCTGATATAACAGAATATATAAAGAAAATTACAATGCAGAAGACCATTAACATTAATACAGAATAACATTACCGTCACTGTTTCCATTTTCAACACATTTTTCAATTATTTCAGCATCCCACTTTCTATCGTTCACTGTTGGCCTTCCTACTCCGTCATTGAAGCAATACTTGAAGAGCTGTTGCAGTTTCGTAAACGTTTAATAAGTTCAAACAGCACACACATATGTTGATAGGCCATAACAATGTATAGTAGTTTAGTTTAATTATAACAAAAGAGAAAAGCTACAAACCGCTATTAAAGCTGAAGGTACGTAACGGACAATGGGATTTCTGTTGTTCCAATGTGCAGAAATCGCAGTCGTAATCAGGAGACGCTGGCGTGCAGAAGGTTGGGTTTTTCTTATTTAGTCCTGACAGTTAATCAAGTGACAGATAATTGAGTTTTACTGTAGATGAATAGATTTCTCTGACACATTAAATGTACAAATTCCTTAACTCAAAGTTATTCAAACAGTTTCCATTAAACACTAAACTTCACTCACCTGCTTTTCTTCTCTTTCCGTCTCCAGCTCGACCATTTCATGATTTTTATGTCCAGTCACCACACACATCATGCAGATACAGGAATCATCAGTTTTACAGAATATCTCCAGACTTTTCTGATGTTTCTCACAGAGTTTCTACTTCAGATGTCTATCAGGATCAACCAGCTTGTGGTGCTTCAGGGCGTCTCCTTCATAGTGAGGCTGCAGGTGAGTCTGACAGTAGGAGGCTGGGCAGGTGAGACAGGACTTCACTGCTCTGAACTTCTTACCAGTACAGAAGTCACACTCCACATCTCCAGGGCCGGTATAATTCTGAGATGGAGGAGAACTGAGTGTCGTCTTCTTTAATTTCTTGATGACTTCATTCATTAGATTATTTCTTCGCAGAGCAGGCCTCGTGGTGAAGTTTTCTCTGCATTGAGGACAGCTACACTCTTGGCTCTTTTCCCAGCAGTCCGTGAGGCACTTCAGACAGAAATTATGACCACAGGGGATGGTGACGGGGTCAGACAGGGTGTCCAGACACACCGAGCAGGTGAACTCGTCCTGTAATCCACACAGCTGGGCTTCAGCCATCGTCAGTCTGAGGAGAGGCAGGCAGAGAGAATCAGTCAGAGAAACAAGGAAGTGACTTGTGAAGAAACGAAAGTGAAAGTTTGTCTGAGCTCAGTGAGGAGGAGGAGGAGGAGATTTAAGGAGAAAGCTGAGAGCTGACAGAGAGAACATCTGAGGAGACACTGAGGGTGAACAGTTAATGTGAGACAGGAGCTCAGAGAGTGAAGACCACCAAGTGAAAGAGGAGATGACCTGTCACAGGGGGTCTGCTAAAGTGTCATTCATGTCAGTATTTCTTATTCTTTTATTAAACACTCCTCATCAGACTCCATATTAGTCCTCTTTATTAATCAAAATATCCATCCCATAATAAGTTCTCCTCTCCTACTTTTCAATAATGAATGTTTGTGTTTTGCTTTATCCATGTCAGGAATTTATCAGATTATTCAGTAAAGACCCCAACTGAAGCCCACTCAGTTTAAGAAACAGAATAATATGATACATTAATAAACACAAGGATAGTAGAAATATGAAAACATCTTAAAAACTGAAACAGGCAGGCAGACAGACAGACAGACAGACAGACAGACAGACAGACAGACAGACAAACACGTAACACACAGCAGGCTCGCGCTCGCTCCTTCACAGTTTTTTAGATTTTCTTGGTTATTCAAGTCGTTTTATCTCAGGATTTGTGAGACTTAATCAAGTCTGTTGAACAGGCTCGTCTACTCCTGCACCATACGATTAACACACAGAGATCCTTGTCATACAATTGGGTATAAGTGATGCCTTGATGCCAGTCCCTCTGTAATAGCCCACCTCAGACTCATTCCACTTAAGTACATAAGAGTGACCCCTCCAGCCTGTCACTTCTCAGGGCCCCACACTGGGACTCGCTGTCACCCTCACTAACAAATGTGCAGATGTCATTAGACACATGAAGGCTCGTATAACATTTGGTTTTATGCCAGTTACCAACCAAGGGGTTCTTACTTCTGCCACCCTTACTCTTCTGTAGCCAGCAGACACACCACATGCACTTCAGATCAGGTCATCTACCTCAACCTAAGCATATTCAGGCCTGACCAGTACTTGGATTGGAGACCATCTAGGAAAACCTTGGGTGTCTGCAGGAAGAGGTGTTGGTGAGACCAATAGGGGGCTTACCCGGTGGTCTAAATGTGGATCCCAATGCCCACCTGCAGTAATAAAGACACTGTGCTGTATAAATGTGCTGTCCTTCAGATAAGACCTAAAACTGAAGTCCTGCATCTCTGTGGTTATTAAAGATCCCTGTGTTTCCTCCATAAAGATTTCTTTACTAAATTGCCCTCCAAAGCCTTGTCATTGTGTCCCCCTAATCGTCCCCTGTCTCTCATTAGCTAGCTGTTTCTCTCACCACTTCACCTTCTAATAGCTCATGTGTGGTGAGCATACTGGCACAAAAATGGCTGCCGTCACATCATCAGGTGGATGCTGCACATTAGTGGTGGGTGAAGTGGCTCCCAACTCACTGTGTAGAAGAGCTTTGAGTAGTGAGAAAAGCACAATAAAACTGTAAAGAATTATTATTATTATTCAAGCACAACCTCTCAGCATTAATAACACCTTGGGCAAAAAAGCAGTTATTTCCAACATCCGTTGCTGTGATATTTATTTCAGTCACTGAAGAAATAAAGACAAAGTATAAAAATGTCAAAGGAATGTGGCATTTAATAATTTGAGATGAAATATAAGAGATCAGCGTGGACCTCAGCGTTATCAATGGCAGTGCAACACCTATTGAAATGTAAGTCATGTATTAATAAAATGCATTATATTTTCCATTCCAACAGATGGCACATTACAAACATTTGTTGTAATATAATGTATAGAATGTTGGAATGACAAATAAATGTGTATGTCTCTGTTATATACAATTTAGTATGGGATTTGTAAAAGCCATGTTAATGTTTGAGATGTGCCATCTTTTGGAATGACAAATTTAACATGATGTTTCTGTTACACACCATTTGGTGTTGGATTCCTAAAAGCAGTGTTAGTATTTGTGATGTACTATTTGCTGGAATGACAAATGCAATGAATTTTATTACTACAAATGTTTGTGATGTGCCATCAATTGGAATAAGAGAAACATATGAACCGAATTAACATGCAGATACACAGAGACACTTTTTCTTTTATTAAGGTGGATAATGTTGAGAATTTTTATTAGGGATCAATATGCTTTATTATTAGTTTTAGTGCTATTAGCTATAAAAAGTGTAGTCCTGAAGTAACTTTAAAAGGACACCATTTATGTCAGCAGAAGGGCCCTGGCCTGCCAGCCTTTTCACAGGCAGATCTTGTTTTGTGAACGCCGGTGCTGAGCCGCTCACTGACAGAAGACAAACAAACTGCAGGCAGGGCCTTTGCCAGTGTGAGTACTGGGCAGGCTCTTAGGCTGGCACATCAAACATATAAGCACTTAATGGCATTTAGATTTATTAGGGCTCAGTAATACTTTGGGAAATAACATTAAAATAAAACACATTCTGATATTTACCTAGTCTGAGCTACTGTATATTGGGGTTAAGAGCTGATTATTGAAGGTTTATTACAACTGTTTATGGTAGTAAAATCACTCCCGGTATGTGGACTATCGGCTCTGTGGTATTCGTGTAAATGACCGCGTGTCGTGATGTGTCGTTCACCGCTAAGAGCCGATTCTTTATAATGAACGAGAAGAGCCAACTCCCCTCGGCAAGAGCATCTGGCTGCAGCCACTGTAAGGTGTTGAGCTCCACAGTAAGCGGAAACACGTGACCGCCACAGTAGACGGAAAAACACCCCTCCCTACTATCTTAAGCTTAGGCGTGCTATTTGCCTGTTGCTGCCTTCCCCTTTATTTTTTAAGGTTAGGATTGTTGATTGGGTAGGTCCTATATTAGTTAGTCCCATTTAGTCTTTTTAATTTTATCCTGCCTTGTACGTCCGGTTGTTCGGGTTGGCTTCATTTAGTTAAAAGAAACCGTTTTCATCGTACTCTTGTCTGGAAAGGTGTTCATCCATGCGTGCTTTTAGAAGGATTTTTTTAGTTTGCGGAAGAAATAGCTTTTTAAGTTGGATCCTGTCCTGCCTTGTGTTCCTTGTTGTCGGACGGACATTTCCGCGAATGGTTATTTTATACGATAAAGAAGGAATATGCCCCTCTCCCACTATCTTAAGCTTGGACATGCTATTTCACTGTTGCTGCCTTCCCCAATGTTTTTAAGGTTAGGGCTGGTGATTGGGTAGGTCCTATATTCATTCGCCTACTGCGGAGGTCACGTGTTTCCGCTTACTGTGGAGCTCAACACCTTACAGTGGCTGCAGCCAGACCCTTCTCCCCGTCATGGAGAACAGAGTCCTCAGTCGCAGAGAATTCATACAGACAGGGGCGGGATTTTATTTTGATGGGCACACAAGGCGACCATTCACAAGCAAAGACAGAATAGGATCATACCATTATGTGAAAGAAGGAAGAGGGGCTGACGCTCCGAAGACACCGAGAGTAGTGGTACAGGCCAGGTACACAGAGGCACAGAGAGACGTGTTGTCGAATTGAAGTACAAGAGCATGGGGAAAAAGTGAAGAAATGAGCAAAAAGCGAAAAAAAGCGGCATCTGGCTGCATTTCAATGATATTGGAGACTGCAAAGCTGAGTGCAGAATTTGTAAAATGAAAATATCCGTCAGAGCAGGGTCAACACCAAACCTGCACAAATATCTAAGAAGCAATCAGCTGTCCGTCCAGCTCGCCATGTCTCCTCAGTCTGCCATCCACTGACCCGTAAAAAGTGTCCTGTTTTGAGCCAAGAACTTCTGCTGCAGCATCCACTGTCTTATCAACAACTGCAGGTGTATCACAGCCTTCTGCCACTCAAACTTAAATAAGCACATTTATTCCAAATCAAATGACCCCAGTCAGACAGATAAGTGACGATGAGGAGCTACTAAAATGACAGCCCTGACTTTCAGCCATTTTCATTGTGGAGGACAAAAGATTTAAAACTTTTGTCCAGGCCTTAAGCCCCGTGTATGTTCTCCCCAGTAGATAAACCTCATCCCAAACAATTACTCCATGACTATATAACACGGAGCGTGCATTGTGCCGAGACAGGGTCAATAAAGCTTCAGCAGTTTGCCTGACAACTGACTGCTGGACATCCAGAACGACCTGCTCATACGTGACTGTCACTTGTCACTTTACTGGAAACTTTAAGATGACATCCTGCCTTCTGGGCTGCTGTGAGTTTACTGAGAGTCGTACTGCAGAAAACCTGGCAGAGGAGCTGCTGAGAGTGACAACAGAGTGACAAGTAGACGACCCAGTGACGTGCTGTGTTACTGTATATATACTGTATGTGACGTGGAGAGGCCTGTCCGCCGTCAGCTGACATCACAATTTAAGTGCAGTCCTCTCTCTGACCGTTAGAGGGCACTTCTAGAATCGCTAATATGTCACTTATTGTTTTAGAAATAAGATGTGATAGTATTCTTAGGAGTGTTTATAGTATTTGTAATTTGATTTGTATTATTATAGAATGGAATAACTTAAAATGTGGAATTATTAAAATTACTAAAAAAATCTTGAAATTTAATGAAAACCAAAGAAATGTTTGAATTTTACTTATATTTTATCACATGGGTTTTAATTTTAAATGTGTCACATGTGTGACTGTATATTTTGATGATGAAATCATATTAGCGATGCCCCAGTGTGATCGAGACTTGAGCACTTCTGCCAATAGTTCATTCCCAAATTAAAATTTAGTGTTGTTAGGTGGATCTCAATATAATCAAAAATCTGAAAATGTGCATAAAAACTTTAGTTTGGTGCCACAACAACTAATATGAAAAAATGGGGCAGACATGGATAAAGGTTGAGAAACACTGATATAAGCAAATGTTATACGAGCCTTCATGTGTCTCAGAGACATCTGTACATTTGTTAGTGCTGGTGACAGCGAGTCCAAGTGTGTGTCACTGTGAAGTGACAGGCTGGAGGGGTCACTCTTATGTACTTAAGTGGAATGAGTCTGATGATAGCTATTACAGAGGGACTGGCAGTAGGAAATCATCATCATCATCATCATCCTCTTCCTCCTCACTGAGCACAAACAAACTTTCACTTTCGTTTCTTCACAAGTCATTTCTTTGTTTCTCTGACTGATTCTCTCTGCCTGCCTCTCCTCAGACTGACGATGGCTGAAGCCCAGCTGTTTGTGTCACAGGACGAGTTCACCTGCTCGGTGTGTCTGGTCACCCTGACTGACCGCGTGTCACTGCATTGTGGTCACAGTTTCTGTCTGAAGTGCCTCAAAGACTATCCACTATGAGATATTGAAGGTTAAAATAACAGAATACAACAACACCGTCCGTCTTGAGAGGCGCTGCTTTTTCTCTAGAATTATAAATAACAATGCTAGTAATCCCAGAGTCTTATTCTCTACGATTGATTGTCTGCTAAACTCCAGTCACTGAACAGAATGCCTCCAAAATACTTCCAGTAAAACTTGTGAGGCTGTTGCTGTATTTTTTAATCAAAAACTTAATGATATTAGAAGTAATATAGTACATCTCCCCCACACTGATCCTCTTAAGCCCCAGTACTCCATTATAAACAAATTAAATTCTTTCACCAGGATAGATTTACCTGATTTATATAAAATAAATACACAACTGAGACCCTCCACCTGTGTCCTTGACCCAATACCAACCAGTTTTTTCAAAGAAGTATCGGGAGTGCTAATTGATAATATTCTTGACATAGTAAACTCGTCATTAGATATGGGGGTCTTTTTTTATTTTTTTGTTTTTATTTTTAATAATTTTATTGTAATCATTCAATACAAATGATCAATTTTTACAAAAAAATAGGACTGAGATTGAAAAACAAGTTGACCTCCACTCCTGAGAGAGAGAGCATGACCAACGGAGTAGAACTTAAGGCTTGTAGACATACCTAAATTGATGAGTTTAATAGGCAGATAGAGATGAATGGAGAAGAAAAAGAAATGAAGAGATAATTGCTTCCTCAGTTCTTTAAGAGCTTATTTTAAAATATTACTGAATAGATCCTGCCAGGTTTTGAAAAAATTCTGCAGAGATCCTCAAACTGAGTATTTGATTTTTTCCAGTTTGTAATAGTATAACACATCGGTTTCCCACTGACTTAAAAGAGGAGAGTTTGGGTTCTTCCAGTTTATCAGAATAAGTCTGCGTGCCAACAGTGTAGTGAATGCAATCACAATTTGTTTGTCTTTCTCCACTTTAAGCCCATCTGGAAGAACCCCAAACACAGCTGTTAATGGGTTAGGAGGGATTGTGACACCAAGGCTGTCTGAAAGGTAATTAAAAATTTTGGTCCAGAATGATGTTAATTTGGTGCAGGCCCAAAACATGTGACCCAGTGAGGCTGGAGCTCGACTGCAGAGTTCGCAGGTTGGATCATGCTCTGGAAACATTTTGGAGAGTTTTAGTCGAGACAGATGTGCTCGATATATAATTTTGAGTTGTATAATTGTATGCTTTGTGCATATGGAGCTCGAGTGAATTATCTGCATTGCTACTTTCCACTCCTTTTCTTATATATTGATTAAAAGATCTTTTCCCCAGTGTCCTCCTGGATCTATGAAAGGGAGGGACTGTAAAATATACAGTAAAAATATACAGTTATCCCTCCTCGATCGCGGGGGTTGCTTTCCAGAACACCCCACGATAGGTGAAAATCTGCGAGGTAGAAACCATATGTTTGTATGGTTATTTTTAGATATTTTAAGCCCTTATAAACTCTCTCACACTGTTTATAAATATTGTCTGCACAGTTATACAGTAAACCCTGGTTTATCGCGGTTAATGCGCTCCAGACAGATAAATCAATTTCCGCGAAGTATGATTCTTTATTTATAAATCTAATATTTTCGCAGTTAGAGCATTGAAAACCTGTTTACGACCTTCTAAATAAGTTTTTTAACATTATTAGAGCCCTCTAGACATGAAATAACACCCTTTAGTCAAAAGTTTAAACTGTGCTCCATGACAAGACAGAGATGACAGTTCTTTCTCACAATTAAAAGAATTCAAACATATCTTCCTCTTCAAAGGAGTGCCGTCAGGAGCAGAGAATGTCAGAGAGAGAGAGAAAAGTAAATAATCAAAAATCAATAGGGCTGTTGGGCTTTTAAGTATGGGAAGCACCGAGATAAAGTGGCCACAATGAAGGGATCAATGTGAAGGTAGTCTTTCAGCATTTTTAGAGGAGCATCCGTATCTTCTAAGCAAACAGCCACTGTGCAAACAGCCCCTGTGCTCACACCCCCTCGTCAGGAGCAGAAAATGTCAGAGAGAGAGAGAGAGAGACAGAGAAAGTAAACCATCAGAAATCAATAGGGGCTGTTAGAGCTTTTAAGTGTACGAAGCGCTGCACGGGAAGCATGTCGTATATCATTGAAGAGTTTTATTTAATATGTAATACATGCTCTGATTGGGTATCTTCTCAGCCATCCGCCAATAGCGTCCCTTGTATGAAATCAACTGGGCAAACATACTGAGGAAGCATGTACCATAAATTAAAAGACCCATTGTCCGCAGAAATCCGCAAACCAGCGAAAAATGTGATATATATTTACATATGCTTCCATTTAAAATCCGCGATGGAGTGAAGCCGCGAAAGTCGAAGTGCGATATAGCAAGGGATCACTGTATTGTAGAGATGGTGTCTAAGTCCTTGAAAATGAGCAATATTTTTTCCAGCATGGACGAGGGTGCAAGATGAGGAAAATCGGTCAGGTTCTGTTTAACAAAGTTCCTAATTTGAAGATAGTGAAAGAAATGTGTAGCTGGAATTTTAAATTTGGAATGTTATTGTTCATAGGATGCAAAGATGTTGTCTATATAAAGATTTCTAAGTGATTTCGTCCCAAATCTTTTCCAGATATTAAAAACTGAATATGTTTGCGAGGGTTGAAAGAGGTGGTTCTCGTGCAGAGGTGCCACAGATAAAAGCTTCTCCATCTTAAAATGCTTTCTACATTGGTTCATATTCTGAGTAAGTGAAGCACAATTGGGTTATTAGTATATTGCCGATAATATTTATTGGGGCACAAAGCAGGGAATACA
The DNA here is from genome assembly GCF_016835505.1 of Polypterus senegalus. Classification (NCBI taxonomy): domain Eukaryota; kingdom Metazoa; phylum Chordata; class Cladistia; order Polypteriformes; family Polypteridae; genus Polypterus; species Polypterus senegalus. The sequence continues at coordinate 240,218,213 of NC_053157.1, read as the reverse complement.
AAGAAGTACTGCAGGATTTTACTTCTATTGCGGACCAGGATTGTGTATGTTCTTCTATTTGTGTCCAGGTTTTTATAGCTTGTATGTTTGCTGCCCAGTAATAAAACTGGAAGTTAGATAGAGCCATGCCACCTTCTGCCTTAGGTCGTTGTAGGGTCGCTCCAAATAAATGAGGTTATGATTGAATCTAATTGCTTAAAAATGATTTATTGATGTATATTGGGGATATTTTGAAATAAAAAAAGAAGCTTAGGAAGAATATTTATCTTAACAACGTTAATTCTTCCAGATAGAGTGTGATGAAGGGTTATAGTACATGCCCTAATAATATAATACATCTCCCCTACACTGATCCTCTTAAGCCCCAGTGCTCCATTATAAACAAATTAAATTTTTTCACCAGGATAGATTTACTTGATTTACATAAAATAATTTCTCAACTGAGACACTCCCCCTGTGTCCTTGACCCAACACCAACCAGTTTTTTTAAAAGAAATATTGGGCGTGCTAATTGAGAGTATTCTTGACAAAGTAAACTTGTCATTAAATACGGGTCTTAAGACTGCTGTACTTAAACCCCTGCTCAAGAAAAATAATCTCGACTCCACTGCTTTGACAATTTTAGACCCATTTCTAACTTGCCTTTCTCAAGTGAAATCCTAGAGAAGGCCGTCATTATGCAGCTCAATGCCCACCTCAATAAACCTGCTATTCTTGATAAGTTTCATTCGGATTTCAGAACAAATCACAGCACAGAAAATGCACTTGTTAAAGTAGTCAATGACTTGTGGGTAAATATAGACAGAGGCCGTTTATCTGTTCTCATCCTCTGAGATCTGAGTGTCACATTTTATACCATTGATCACAATATTCTTAGAAATCGCCTTAGTCAGTGGGTGGGCCTCTCTGGCAGGGTCTTAAATTGGTTTGAATCCTACCTGGCAAGTAGAAAAATCTTTGTTAGTTGTGGTGATTATACTTCAATGACACATGATATTCTGTATGTGTGGTCCAAAAGGCTCTATCCTGGTCTGCTGCTCTTTTCGATTTACATGCTTCCGTTAGGTCAGATTATCTCAGGGCATAATGTGAACTACCACAGCTATGCTGATGACACACAACTGTACTTATCAATAGCGCCTGATGACCCCGACTCATTTGATTCACTGACACAATGTCTCACTTGTGTTTCTGAATGGATGAGAAGTAATTTTCTCAAACTAAATAAAGAGAAAACTGAAATTTTAGTGATTGACAATAATGAATATAATGAGGTTATTAGAAATAAACTTGATGCATTTTGATTAAAAGTCAAGACAGAGGTCGTTTAAGGGTAACTGTTGACTGTCACCTGAATTTTAAATCACAAATTAATCACATTAGTAGGACAGTATTTTTTAACTTAAGAAATATATATCAAAAGTTAGACCTCTTATATCATTACAAGATGCTGAGAAATTATTTCATGCTTTTGCTTTCAGTCGACTAGATTACTGTAACACACTCCACTCAGGACCACTCAAAAGAAGACATAAATCAATTATAATGAGGGCAAAATGGAGCTGCTAGAATCTTAACTAGGAAAATAAATTCTGAGCTCATCACCCCAGTCTTGACGTCACTACACTGGATACCTGTGTCATTCAGAATTGACTACAAAATACTGCTTATGGTTTACAAAGCCTTAAATAATCTGCTCCATCTTATATATTAGAATGTCTTACACCTTATATTCCAGATCGTAACCTTAGATCTTCAAATGAGTGTCTACTTCGAATTCCAAGAGATAAACTTAAAAGAATTGGTGAGGCAGCCTTCTGCTGTTATACACCTCAAATCTGGAATAGCTGACCGATAGAAATTCACCAGGCTGATACAATGCAGCTCTTTGCTAAACCATTTAACTTTTTGAGACAAAAATAGTTCACAC
>NC_053157.1:240149326-240215783 GCF_016835505.1 Polypterus senegalus | reverse complement strand
AGACTGACCTTCATTTGTTTATGGTTCCCGCTCGTCTGTTTTGTTGTTTCCTCCAAGAATTCCTGCTTAATGCTGATGCATGAAATCCTCTATACTCATGATGACTGTGACATTTTTCAGCCGGATTCCTTCCACTAGATGTTGTTCTTAGTCTTGTTTCATGTCTTTTGTTTACTTATTAATGTTAATTTTAATTTGGTTGAGTATGTGCTTTAGTCATTGTATTTGATTTTGTCTATAAGCTGCCTTTGTTATGTTCCATGTGGTTTGTGTGTGGCTGACCAAGAGGTGGACCCTCGCCAATCACCACCAGGAGCTTCCCTTCCCTTCATTGTGAATGTGCAATGCAGTTTATCGAGTTCTTCTGTTCTTTTAGCTGTGCCTTAAGCTTTTGTGATTTTCTGGATTTGTCAGCCTGTGCTTTGTTTTCAACCTCTCTTTGGATTCTGTTTGGAAACTTTGTTTGTTTTGATTGGCTTGTTTGGCTCAAAAGAGTGTCTGTGTTTTTGGAATACTGTTTTATAAAAAATAAATCATTAATTATTTAAAGATTCTATAAAGGCTAATTTCCAATTTATCTATCTATCTCATCTATCTATCTATCTATCTATCTATCTATCTATCTATCTATCTATCTATCTATCTATCTAATTTCCTCAGTCTTATGTATGGCATAGCTGAACTTCTGGTCAATTTGTCACTACTGCTACTCAGCTCACTGCTCAGTCTTCAAATTTTTCTGCAGTACTGGTGGTCTGATCCAAACTATTATAATTGTTCACTTAGAACTGGACACATGTGACAATAACAACTGAATCCTTCCTCCCCTTCTCCAGCCAGGAGCCTATCCACCCAACCAGGGAAGTTTTCCACATGTGCACCAAAAGAAAAAAACATCTTATGAGACTCTCTGTATTTGGTATAAAGCTTCATCTAAATTCCCTAAAATAAATCTCATATTATCATTTCTTCCTCATTCTAGTGGCTAGTTAGGAGGTGACCTTTAGGGCTTCTATCGCAGAGTTATGTGAGTCACTGTCCAGATGTGCAAAAGTTCTCAAAACAGCAGAACACCTCCAGCTTTGGGGATGGTGATCCTGGACAGCAGGCACCTTTTACCTCAGATTTACTTCCCACATTGTACACCCCACCAGGATTCATCAAACAAGTATGAGCCATTGTTAAAATTGCAAATTCATTAGTAATAATGAAACATTCCTAAATGAAGTAGAAATACATCAAACATGGAAATGAATACTCACAACTCTGAGCGTTTCAATAAAAAATATGAAATATTTCAAGAAGGTAAATATGCAAAGAGTTCATTAAATTAAAGGAAAGACCTCTTTTTAATATTTCCATCTCACAGGTTTGACATGGTGACATCACACAACCCAAACTATAACACAACTAAAATACAAAAGTCTCTAGTCCATAAATACTTTTATTTAACATAACTACCTTCTGACATACAAATTAACTCCTCTTTACATTTCTTCTTCTTCTTCTTCTTTCTTCTTCTTCTTCTTCTTCTTCTTCTTCTTCTTCTTCTTCTTCTTCTTCTTCTTCTTTATTCCTACTGTGTGTTGTCCTATTCCACTCCTAACCTCAGGCTGAGCAGGAGATGACATTTTTAAAGGCAGACTGTTACACAAACTATCAGGTCAAATGGAGTCCTCACAAGACAGTAGAGGTGTCCTCAGTAACTCCTGCCAATGGCACTCACGATCCTTCACAAGGAAGCCTTCATGACTGCCTTTCTCATAAAGTCCTGCAGTTTCCAAATAGCAGCAACAGTAGAGTGATGACTTACTCCTCTGAATGGAGGAAATATATTGTATGTGAGTCAGTCTGCAAATTACCTTCCCTCTGCAGATAAATTACGACCTGTTACTCCAGCCAATTCAAACTGTCCTTTACAACATCAAAATAACAACACATGTGCCTCATGATTGGTTATTCTTATCAGGTGACTCAATTCTAATTCTAAATCATTATCCTATTTATTCAGATGTCTGTGGTAAGAGAGGTGGAAGAAAATGAGAAGAGCTTCACTGCTCTGATACGGTGCATTGAGAAGCCCACAGAAAACTGACTGAGAGGATCGAGAACAAGAAAAGAGAGAAATGGAGAAGGCTGAAGTAGTCATGGAGCAACTGGAGAAGGAGATTGAGGAGCTGAAGAGTAGAGAAGATGAGCTGAAGGAGCTTTCAGAGACCAAGGACCATCTCCATTTCCTACAGGTGAGAGCGACACTTCACATGGAGTCTGATCAGACTGGGGGGTGGGACCTGAGAACATTTAGAGAGAAATTTAAAAGATCTGAGGAGTTTGTACAACATGATAAGAACAGGCCATTCAGCCCAACACAGATCGTCTTTTCATATTTCTTTAACATTTCCAATATTCTTTTTACAAATATCTCAAAGTTGATAACTTCATGTGCATGACAGACAGATGAATCTACAGCCTCTGTGTGAAAATGTGTATTTTATGAAGTGAAAAAGATGACATCTAATAAAGGATGGTGCCAACTCTGGTGCAAGGCCACCTTCTGATGTCTCCATACTTAAACTGATGAGATTCAAATCCTTCAGCATTTCCTCAGAGCTCAGTCCCTACAGTCCAGTCTCATCTCTGATCTCTCATCTTCTCGTGTTTTTTTCTCTCACACCCACACAATAGTCCTGATGTTAACTGTATTTCACACATGGTGGTCGCTAAAACACAGCTTGCGTAGCTTTCTCTCATTTGTATGGTTGATGATGATGATGTTGATGATGGTGATGAAGAATCAAAGGCTCCTAGGATTTCCCCACAAGTCACAAGTATGACTATTATAATCAATTGTATAATCATATTAAAGAGCTTTCTCCCTACATGTGTTAGTCTTTATATTTAATTTAATTAATTAAGTTTGTCTCAGACCATTATAAAGCCGAATGTCTTGTTTGTGTGCCAAGTCAATTCTGGACACACCTGCCCCTCAGTCCCTTTTATCTTGACTCTCCTCTCATGGAGTCCGTGTAAAAAACTCATTGATAGTTAAGGTTGATAATCTGATGCTCCACTTCACTCCACCAAATATTCTCTCAAAAATAACCAACAAGTCAGTGACAGGCATTCTCACCATCTAAACCCACGCTGACTGCCCACCACACTGATCCTTAACTCAGAAGAGCCCCTCTTATCAGCATTACTTACTTTTTAATGTCTTTTTCTGAAATCTCATCCCCTCTTCTCTCCCGATGCAGACTTTCTCATCCCGCTGTGTCCTTCCTGCTGATGGAGACTGCTGAGCTTCACTGTCACTGCTGATTTCATGTAAGGATCTGAGAAAGGAGCTGTCAAGTCTGACAAAGAGTCTGAGAAGATCAGCCAGAGGAACATCATGACAAGGACTTTCATCAGGTACAGCGCCTGGTGACATTGTGTTTGTTATTGAAGTTCATTAGAGGACCAGAGTGACAATAAGAGGACACTGAAGAAGGTCTGCTCTTTAACATTTATCTGCCATCCTTTGCTGTTTATTATTTTTTATTATATAGCGCCTTTCACTTTGATTAGCTGAGTGATAACAAACTCTCTAAATAATCAGCTGTCTTTAATGATGTTTTAATTTAACTTGAAATGTTATATCTTATACTTTTTCCAGATTTCCTAAAAGTTTTTTTAACTTAACTTTGAGATTTTTTATTTCCTTTGCTTTTCACCTAGATTATGAAAAGAAATGTGTTTTAAAAGGGCAAGCGGCTCAGAGCACAAATGAATTGTTTATTTGAGAACAGAGAAGACGTTAATGGACTCAAATTGAGCCAGCTTCAGTGCTTTATAACATCAGAACATCTCAATCTGCTCCGCTGTCTTCGCTGTCCATTACATTCTGCTGGATGGAGTCCACGCTAAAGTTCACGCCCCATCCATTTTCAGCTGTGCCCCTGAGCTCTCGTGTTTTATATTCCTGCTGTTGTTTGTCAGTCTGTCTCCCACCGACATTTAAAAAAGGGGTTTAACACCAAAAGCATTTTTTTTTGAATATTTCATGGGAAGATAAACAAATTTGGGGGACTGCATCAGAACTCTGAACTGAGGACACCTAACATTTCAGTGAGTGCAGCCTCAGAGTCACACTTTTTAAATTATAATCGGCGTTCACATTTAAGACAGCAATTTGTTTAAACACAAACTAAGGTCAAGCAGACAAGGCACAGACCATCACAGCCCCCATACCCTTGAATATATGTTTTGTGTATTGTGAAAATGCAGAGAGAGGGGACAAAAGTTAAACCCTGAAATAACCCCGTTAATGATGAAGATGAAATAAAAAACACAAAGACGGAGCACAATGATGAGCTCTGCTGCATCAAAGGCTGTCGTTAAGTCACTTTTGAGTCGGAGCCCGCTTCCTCCGCCCCAGATCTGGAACACCCACTCTGGGTGACATTTTATAGTGGTGTCACTGAAGAGGCGGAGCATAATTAGTGGGTGTTGAAGTGACCCCACTGCCTTGTGGCCTATGAACCTATTTGAAGTGATACTTTAGCAGGAGCGCATCCTATCGACCAGGTGGATTTCTTAACTACATGGACCATGAAGATGGAAGAACTGTACTCCTTTGTCAAATGTATAAAATACAGAATTTATGACATTGTATGTCAGGACAAAACCAAGACATGAAGTTCTAAGGGACCTTCTGTAGACCTCTGTGATCAAATCTTATGGGTCAAAAAATCAGAGCCAAGGGATAAAGCCATTTGTAAATTTTTTGAGTGTTACGGAGCACAGCAGCCTGAAAAATTTGGGGGAATGGAAAATGTTGGAAACACAGGAACTTTCAGAAGGCGCCCTGAAATGGGAAGGAAGGGCCCTTTAGTGGAGGTGACCTAAAACCTAATGGTCACTACAGCAGAACTTCAGAAGTCATCTCTGAAATGAGAGAAACTGTTTATAGAACCCCATCTCAGCAGTGCTCCACAAATCAATCGCTAGGTAGAGGGCCAGGGAGAAGATACTTCAAGTAAAAGACAAATGACAGCCTGAGAGCATCAAGGGAAAGATTCAAAGAGCTGATGAGGAAACATTGAACTCTTTAGACAGAAGACCAAGCAGGATGTCTGGAGAAAACCAGGCGCTACCACTACCCGCCAATGCCATCTCTACAGTGAAGATGGTGGTGATAGCATCAGGATGAGGACAGAGGACAGGTCAGAACTGAGGGAGGAGAAGGCAGCCCAAAAATAAAGAGGACCTTAAAGAGAACTTGTTACCTTATACAGGTGCATTGATCAACAACCTGGGAAAACTACAGCCAAGAAATAAAAAAATGGGCAAATAAATAAAAGTACGGGGAAAATTGAGAAAAAAAAAAAATGTTCGGGGGGTTTTTTTTTTTTATTTTTTTTAATTTTTTCCAAATTTTTTTTCAAAAATATAAAATACGATTAAAAAAATTTTTTTATTTTAAAATTGAGGGTGGGGCCCTAAATTTCAAAAGGTTGGATTGGTGAATGTTAGAAAAAAAAATTAGAAAATTTTTTTCAGGTAGCTGGTTTCCCCCCCCGAAGTTTGTATTTCAGAGAAGAAGGTTTATCAAAAAAATTGAAAAGGTTGGGGAAAATTTTGCCCCCGATCAGAGTTGAAAAGTTGTTTAAAAAAAGTAGCTAAATCTACCTGATTTTTATACTGTAAAAAAAGGGAGTCAGATTTTTCCAGTTCAGAATATTTTTTGGGTTCTTTGGGCATTCCTTTCCAAAGAAACCTAAACTAATAGACCCCAGTTACCCTTATATAAACCCTGGCTCTTTGGGGCCTTGGTGATCGCCTTCCCCGGGATAAAACCATATAGATCTCCAATTTTGGTATTTTTTAAACCCCGTTTAACAGAAGGTGTTCTATTGACTCAGCTGGAATGTAAAAGGGAGGGGCCCCCCAGAGCGGGGAATCGGCCCCGGGAACTGGAGTGCAGTAAAGGGCCCAACCAGTTCTTGGATTTTTTAAAAAATTTTTTTAATTTATATGGGTCAAAAAGGAGCCCCCAAAATTTGAATTTTTTTTGAAAAATTTTTTTAAGTTTTTCCCCTTAAAATCCCCAATATTTTTGGGAAGCCCATTTTCCCAAGTAGAAAAATTTTCTAATTAATTTTTGTGCTATGATTCACCAAGGGGGTAACTAGGGGGGGTGTTGGGGTACCCTCTCAATTTTGGGCAGTGAAAGTGACATTTTTATTTAAAATTTTTTTTTTGATATTTTGGAGGAATTTAGGGAAAAAATTAAATAAATAAATAAAAAGAAAAAAAAAAAACATATTCCTTGAAAATTTTTTTTTATTTTTTTAGGCTCTCCGCCTTGACACATTTTTCATTTATGCTAAATTTCACAGTATTTTTTATTTATTTAGTTTTTATTTTTTTATTTATAAATTGTTTTATTTATTTTTTATTTATTTGTGCCCAAAATTTCCTCCATAGTCGGGGGTCACGCTGTTCCTTTTATTTTTGTTGGGGGCCCACCTACTGGTTTGATTAAACAATCCCCGAAAAGAATGGGTGATATTTAATTTTGCTTTTCCCAGAATACTGTGTAACTTTGAATTTAATTAGTTATTTCCTTATTTGTATTTCATTTGTTTTTTGTGCTCTTATTATTTTTTATTTTTTTTGTTTAGATACCACACATACATTATAACAAATCTATAAAAAGTACTTGAACCCAGCTGGTGGGGGTTTTATCTCCCTCGGGTGAAAGGGGGTTCTTTCAAAATGAAGAATTGGGCCAAAGGGTGTACAATCAGCACAGTGGCTGTCCCCACGGCACATTAATCCTTTTAAAAAATTAAATCAACAAAACAGTAAAGGGGCAGAAAGTGAGGGGGTCTAAATACTCTCGGGACTCCCTGTATATTTATTTTTAAATTATGAATATTCAGATCGACTTTTGGGCCCTTTAATTTAGCCCTTGTTTTTTAAAATGTTTTTTTGAACTTTCTGCATTTGTAATTTTTTTTAAGAACTAAACCAAGATCCCAAAAATCCCGTTTTCACAGTTTCCATTCTTCTTCTCTTTTCTTTTTTTTTTCCCGTTGAAGGGTCCAGTTTTGGCCTCCAGCCCCCCCTTTGAACCTCAGAGCAGGGGCGATTTTTTAAAAGGGAGTTTGTGTTTTTGACTGAATGGATCAAAAAAAAATAAGTGAATTTTAAAAGGGAGCAGGACAGGCTTAGGAAGGGAAATTAAGTGTTTTTGAGGGGCTAAAAGGGGTGAGGGGGGTCCTGTGACTGGTATATTTTGGGATAAAAGGGGCTCAGGAAAAGAACCAAAGCCGTCTTTAAACCAAGGTGGGGCTACAAGACCTCCTCCACAGAGCTTCATGGTCCAGTGGAGACAGCTTCTAATATTCCCCAGATTTTTTGAGGGTCCATGGGACTGTAGCCCACCTACCTGATGGGATCCCCCACAGTAAAGCGGGACCTCAGATTGAACAGAAGGAGATTTTAAAAATGGAAAGAAAATCGTTGGTGTGGGGGTTTGAAGTTTTTTGGGTTAAAACCTGGGGTTGGGGGTTTCCCAAACCCCACTACGCACCACTGGGTGCCCCTGCAAGTCACTTCACCTGCCTGGGCTCTGATTGGACAAAGAAAAAAAAAAACAAGGGAATCTGAGAATGGGAGTCACCTTGGAAAAGAATGACAGTCCCAAAAAAAAAAAGAGATGACGGGAAAACAAAACAAAAAAAAGGAAGAAAAACAAAGACAAAGGGGAAAAAGGCACTATATAATAGATAGATAGATTTAAAATTTAAATCCCGATTGCAGTTTTTATGAAATAATTTATGTGGTTGTGAAGGTGACAGTTGATTGTTTAAAAAATTTAAAAAGAGGGTGGACTGTGACAATAAAACATGTCATTTAAAAAAAGCCAGCAGTCAGTGTGGACAGTCCATCAGAACTCTGACCTCAATGGTGCCCTTGTTTTGAAATCATTAATTTCTGGACTGAGATGACTTTTCAAATCCCCGGATTTGCCTCCCTTTTTCACTTTGTTGTTTTTGGGGGGGCCTTTTATGTTTTAATTTTTACCCCCCACAGATTCTGTCCAATCGGGATGATTTCTTTATTTGGTCCCTCCCCCGCACAGCCCCCAAATTTTGGTTTTTGTTAATTATCTGTTTTTGTGCCCCACCCCAGTCCTTTTACACACTCCCAGTTTTCCCCTTTTTCGTTTTTTTTTCTCCCTTTCAGACTTTGTCCCCCCGGGACATAAACCCAGGGCACACAGCCCCCTCCGCCTGTCTAAAGGGGGAAAAAGAAGGTAAAACCCCTTAGGGATAGGGCTGAATACCCCTTGATCACCCCCAACCAGTTTTGGGATTGCGGGACTCAAGTTCTGTGCAGAGGGCTCTGCCCGGGACTCGCTGTTACTGGGAGGTGGAGTGGGGGGTTTTCCAAGGATGATTGGAGTGTAATAAAGGCCCCGGGGCAGGAAAGGATGGGCCAGGAGTCGGCCTTTGGGATAAAAACCAAAGTCCTGGTGTTTTGGTGGTCTCTTTCCCCAAATTCCGTGGTACCGCCCAAAGACTGTAATGGCCCCTACAGCCCCAAATAGGTTTTTAAATCTGGACTGGGCTGCTGGCCCCTCCTGTCTTTTTTATAGCGCCTCACACAAAATGACCCTCCTGCACAGGTTAAACCCCTTTCCCTTTCATTTTGGGCCCCCCTTACCCAGGGTTTTGGCTTTATTTTAACCCCAAAGGTAAACACCCAGCCATCTGACACCATGTGACCACTAAGGTACCCTCCCCCGGGTCCTTGTTTTCCCCCCACCCCTCAGGTGTCTTTTGTTTTTGCGGTTTGGGGAAAAAAATTAATTTTTTCATATAGGGGGGGCGGCACCTCTTGGGGGGTGAATTTGTGGAGGGAAAATGCGGGCGGTGCAGCTGTCGGGGCCCCCTTTATTGGAGCCCTGGGGTAGCCAATCGGGTTGTGTGTGTCATAGTGAGGGGCGGGGGCACCCTCAGACCTACAAACACCAGCCCCGACCAGCGGGGGTCACTGTTGATTCACAGCCCACATGTCCTTGGGCTGAAACCCCAACTGTTGGGGTTCCCTTGGGGTGTCATTTGAATGTCACCTGTTAGTCAGTCTTTTCCCCTTTCAGTTGTGCTGCTCCAGCGGGACCACATGCCTCCCCTCAGAAAGAGCCCCCTTTTCCAGTGACTATTTAGGAGCACAGAGGAAAAAATTGGACAGGGGTTGGCCTCTGAACAGACATTGTCTGCCCTCTATTAGTTACCCCGGGTGGTCTGTCAAACCCAAAAATTTGATTTCCGGGAATGCCCCAAAGAAAGGACTCACCTCTCAGTCACATGTCGCCATACTGGTGGAGTTTGGTTTTACTGGGGTCACTTGGGTCACGTTAAAATTTAAACCGACCTCCCCTTGGTTTTTAATGCCCCCAACCCTAAAAGGGGGGCTCAGCTGACGGGACTTCACTTTTCCTGTCTTTTTTCAAACAGTCGGGGACAGTTTTTCAGTCTGGGGAAACCCAATAAAGGCCCAGCCTAAAGCCCCTTGTATTACAGGCCTCACAAGCAGATGGCACTATGACTTCTAAATCTTCGCCTTCATGGACCCCAAGGGGTTTAAAAAGGAAGAGGAGAAGGTGAATAAAGAGGGGGGGTGAGGATAAAGGAAGAGAGTCGGGGTGAAAAAGGGGGTGAGAGGGAGGGGACCGGAAGATTGAGTCGGGCGGTGTGTCAATGTGTGTTTGCCGTTTTTTTCCCCTCCCCCCGTTTTTTCTTTTTTGACTCGCCCCGTTTGATGGCCGCCCTGTGATAAACAGATTGTATTCCTCGGGGATCCCCAAAAACCCCGATGTTGACGGGCGTCGTTTTTTAAAACATTTCGCCATCAGACCCCCGGGAGCTCTTCACTGCTGCCCCAACCCCCTGCTGCCCTCTTCTCTCCCCTTTGTCATCTCAGCCACCGGGCCCCCGTTGTGTGCCCGGGGGGTCCCCCACAGCGGGCACACTGGCAGTCTTTTCAAACTCTGGGTGACAGCCATGTTGTCCTGCCCCTGATGTTTGTGTTGGTTAAAGGTCGCCTCCCCGACCTCGGGGTTTTGAGCTAAAGGATTAATAAAATGGAAATGCCCGGTCCCCCAGGGGGGAGGTGGGAAATTCAAGGAAAAATGTCCTTAAAACCCTTTAAACTGGACACACCCGCCAGTCCCCGTTCGACTCCCGCCAGCTCCTGTGGCCCTCATCATGTGCTGCCAACTCGGGCCCCTGGTAAATGTGACTTGCCCCCATGACATTCCTAATTTCATGTGACATCAGTTTGATTCTTCGGGGCCCAAACTGCTCCCTCTTGTGGCCTCTCTGCATTTAAAACACGGGAAGTTAGGATGTAAAAATTTTTGGGAGATCTAAAAAAATTTGAATTTTGGGACGCCCTTTTAAAGGGGACAGTTTTTTAATAATAATTAATGTTTTAAAAGGGAAATACTTTTTTTTAGATTAATTTTTTAGTTAATTATGAGGGGGTGTTACATTCCGAGATAAATGGCCTGTTAATGGTTCCCAGTTTGTAAAATTTGAATTGCTTATTAAAAAAAAGCTCAAACAGAAAAAACAAAAATATGGGCGACTGTCATTTTTCAAATCTGTTCTTTTGGGAATTTTTTGTTTTGAAATTCCTCTGATCTTTATCTCATTTTTTAATGTTCTGATAATTTTAAGACATTAAGTTTAATCCTCTTTTTTTTAAAAAGGGACAAGTGTCTGTGTGTCTGTCTGTGTATCTGTCAGCCCCTTTTTCTCTTTTTTCCCAACAAATGGCCCACAAACAGCTAGTTTTATGACTCTCCTGCTAATCAATACCCTTAAAATTAACCAGAGCCGCAGCCAGACGCCCCCCCTCGATGGGGGCCAGCATTTTTAAGGGACAGAATGGGGGGAAGTAAGTTTGATTAGTGGGCACCATACCAGCCTGAAACCTTAGCTGGCACAAACTGAAAAGGGGCCTGCAATTTCCCCCAATTCACTGGGGGGGGTGTACCGTCATATTGGGTAAAACTTGGTCGAAATTAACGAGATACAAGCCCTTATAATTATTAGATGATAAATCATTAATAATAAAATTAATAACGATAAATCCCAAAGGACCTCTATTATTTATTTACAGACTTGCTTTTAAAAGGTTCTGTTTTTTGCACCCGGAAAAGGACTGGCAGTCGGGTTTTAACTGGATTCCAATTTAATATTTTGGGGATTTTTTTAAAGTAAGAAGTCAAGAAAAGGGCACCTTTTATTCAATTTAAGAAAAAATTTTAAATATGAAAACTTTCGGGGGAAAATCAGGCCCTTCATCAGGAATATTAATTAATAAAAAAAAAAATTATCGAATATTTTAATGCGATATCGGCGTTATTCGGTAGCTCAGGTTCTTACAGATTTGCCCACTGCCCCGTTTCAAGTGCCCCTTTCCCTTGCTAAAGGACTTTCTTTCCCGCCATCCCAAAATAGTCCCAAAACCCCCCCCTCTGAATGTCGTTTCTTCTCGGTGTTCCATCACTGATGTTCTCCTTTATCGTTTCTGGTCCCCTTAAATCCCCCAGGTGCTCCCTTGGACTGTCCCCCACCCCGTCTTGTGTTAAGGGCGGCCCACGGGGACCCCCAGAAGACTAAAATTCGACGGGAAACGGACGGCTTTCACGTGACGCCCTTCCGCTAAGTCCCAGTGTGACACGCGCCCCAGGGGGAATGCCCGACGGGTTTTTAGTCCGGTGCGGGCGTTTTGGGGAAATCAACGGGCACTGCAGTGAGGGGGGGTGAAGGGGGGGTGGGGGCCCGCCAAAAGTTGAACGGCCCCCCTTCGGGGAAATTACAATTGCCCCGGCGGGTTTATGGATCTGGGTGACCGATTTCTTTTTGGGCATACACAAATACAAATACAAACACCCCGCATCAACTTTTACATGACCTTTTTACCATTTAAGATTCCTTTTGGGTTTGGACAAAAAAAAGGGGGGAAGATCAGAGAATCTCCCAGACCCCCACGAGTTAAATGTTTTTGTTTTCCCCGCCGCCTCCTGCTGGGGGCCCTGACAGCAAACAATGAAGCCCCAAACTTGGGCGGGGGCTCCTCGTGGCCGGGTCCTTGCTGAACCTGAAAACCCCCTCGAGCGGCTCTTTTTGGTGTTCTTCTCGCCTGCGTTTACATGGCGGTGGAGCCCTTTTTGCCATCTCGTGGCCGGGCCCTAGTACTGCAATAGCATTTCCCCCAACACAAAAAGTGGGGAAAAGCCGCTTTCCGTCTCGAGTAGTTTTGACACCCTTGAGGCCATTCATAAAATAAGTAAAAGGGTTACTTTCCTCCCTTTACCTCTATTTTGGCGGGTTGGGCCCCCAGCCCCCCTGCCCCTTTTTTGGGGGGGTTATAGCAGGTTCAAAATTTAACTACTGACTGGGCCCTTACTACAAAAGGAAGGATAAAAATGTTAAACAGGAAAGGAGGAAAAAAACAATAAATAAGATGAGACTAAAGCAAAAATGCCCATTAAGTGTTTTTGAGTTTTAATATACCCAATTAAACAATCAACAATCAATAGAAAATACAAAAATCAACAAACCATCAAAAAAAAAATCCTTATTAACCTAAATGAGTTTTTACTGTAGTTTCATAATAATGAATTCACAAAAAAACCACCCCCTTTTAAAAATTTTACCAATTGCTTTCTTCCCACACCCACTGTTCTACAAATGTTTGCATATTGTTGGTCATCCTAAAAAATTTGGGAAATCTAATAAAATCTTTTTTTTTAATTGTGCCTTAAAAAAACCCCACCAAGTCAGACCCCCTGTCATTCCTTTTTTTTCCCCTTCCTGGTGATATAAATGGCGGCAGCCTGAAATAAAAAATTGTTTAATCTGCTACCTTTTCATTTTGCCCCCACTTTATAAAAACCAAATATAAAAACCGGATTGGTAAAATAAACACTAAAAACAGGGAAAGTACGAAAATCTTCAGTGTTTTTTTAGTGTTGTTATTTCAGATTTCCCTTTTAACAAGAGTTGATTCTGGTGTTGATTTGAGAATATCAGCACTTGGGGTTAACACAGTGTTTGCTCAGTGTTTTTTAAGGAGGTATAAAGACCACCAAAGAGGGGGTTTTAGTTCCCCCCCGAGCCCGCATTCTTTTAAATTTTCCCTTTCTGAAAATGATTGATTGTCAAAACGTTTAAAATTTTATAATAACAAAATTGCAAGATATGGAATTTGATAGATAGATAGATAGATAGGGTAGATAGATAGGGTAGATAGATAGATAGATAGATAGGGGATAAAATAGATGGATGTATAATTTTTTCTATATATGGCTGATCTTCTATTCTTTTTTCAGGGATAATATTTTCTAAAACCCCAGTTTTTTAAAAGCACACAAAGCACTGATTCTGGGCCTAAAAATTTAAAAGAAGGGCGCCCGGGGGCTGTACACTGAAAAAAATGCACAAGGCATGTCATTACTCCAAAGGCGTTTATACTTGATCTAACTCAAAAAATTTAATTTTTTGTCTAGCCATTAGTGTTTTTGTAAAAAATTTGGTTGGTTTTAAAATTAAAAAATAAGTCTTTTTGGGGTAAAAATAAAAAACATTTCTGTAAATCAAATTAAAAAAATTGGTTTTCATTGTCCGCGGATTCCCAACGTAATCCCTGGTCGTACGTTTTCCGGGGTTCATCTTTTCCGGGGAATTTTTTTACACCCATGGATGTACTTTTAGCGGGTAAAACGGGGAAAAAAAGAAAATTGGTAAGTAATTTTGGAACATATTTTTGGGGGTATTATTAACATTATACATGTATGATTTCATAAAAAATTTATGTTGTAATTTTTTTTAAATACGGGTTAAAATTAATAGTTTTATTAATAGTTTAACGCTCTAATTCGGGTAGAAGGTTCCCCAAGTTTTCCCTATCCCGATTTAAAACCCCAAAGGGGAAAAAAATAAAAAATAAAAGTAAACTCTTTAGGGGGAAAAAATTGATATTGGGAAAAATAGGAAAAAACTGTTTTTTTATTTTGGCGGCCCCTGTATAACGATACAAAGCCTTAGGCGCCTTTTTTGGACTTCGTTGTTACTAAACTTTATTATGATGTGATTTTTTTTTGATTTACTAAGCTCGATTTTAGGGTTTTTTCTTTTACTTGTATGGTCTCTCATTTATGATTAATGTTAAACATAACTTAGTTTTTTTGAAGGCCCAAAACATGTCCTTTTGTGATGTGTTTTAATCTTATTTTTTAAAGTATCGCCGAAGCAGTAAAGAATCGCTTTTTACTTTTATGTGGCCAAACCCTTTTTCTTTTTCTTTTTTGGGGTAGTTTTGCTGAACAACAAAATTGGAAGGTTTTGAATAACCCGCAAGGGGCAACGAAGTAATTTGCACCTTTTTGTTTTTTTGGGGTTTAGTTTTTTAATTTATCTTTCTTTTCCTAAAACTTTACCTCACCATTTCATTTGGGGGGTAACTCCAAGTGGGAAAAGGATTGTGGTGTCTCCAAAAAAAGCGTTCTGAGCTTATGAAAAAAAATTTCAAAGGCGTTTTCCTTTTAAAACAAAAAGATTGTGGAAAACTAACCTAGTGTTCAAGGGCTCCCCAAAAAAAATGGAAACCCCTTTTTTCAACAAGAGGGGGTAAAAAATACTTATTTTATTGAAAAATGTTAAAATGTAAGTGACTAATCCCGAATTTACCATAGTTTTTACCATGGGGTTTTTTGTATGTGGGGTTTTTTTAAAATGACTTAGATGCCCTGATTATACCTTTTTTTGTTTAAGTTTATGTGTATATGTATTTTTTCAACTAGTTCTCAAAGTGAATTTTTTTTAAAATCTTTTTCTGTTTCTCTTTTTTACAGATTAATGCCCAAAATTTTTGCCATCACAACCTTCCTTTTCAATCAAAATTTATGGCCTTTTTTTTAACAGAAAGAGCCTCGGTTTCCAGGTTATTTGGGGAAAAAAGGGGGAGTTCTCTGTGAAAAACTAAGGACACTAATTAAAATTATGGATCAATTTTTGATTGTTGTGAACAAAAATTCTTTTTGGGAACCCAAATTTTGTAGTGTTTTTCTTTAAAAAAAACAATACATCTTTTAAAAATTTTGTAAGTCTGGAATAGAATCAGAAAGGTCCTGCTGGGGTGCCTGATCATGTACCTTGGTGAAGGGGTGCAAAAAGTCTGATTAAAAAATACCAGGTAATTTGGGCAATCAAACTACTGAAATTTTTCTCCAACCATGTTTGTTTTTAAAATTATATTTTTTACAATCAAATCGACATTTCCCCCTGTTTTCCCCACCCCCAAGGCCCTCCTATCTGAATATGGTTTTTATTCTTGAAGGGGAAATATACGGAAAGGGTTTTAATCCCTGGTTTTCCTTTTACTTCCCGGTAGAATTGGGGGTGAATTGTTTACTTTTTAAGCTTCCCAAAGGGGGCATCTATTAAACAAAAAAACTGCCCGACACGGCTCTGTGGTCTTAAAAAGGTCTTCCAAGCCTTAAAAATTTAAAAAGGGGGGAAAATTTTTATTTGGGAGTAAAATCGCTTTTAAAAATAGGGTTTAGTAATTGTGTTATCATTTAAAATCAGCCTTTTTTGACTTTCTTCCCCAGAACAAAAGAATATATTTTTTAAGGGAAAGTTATTTTTAACCCCCATTCACTTGCATTAATACTTTTAAAATAGAGAATGGGGGGTGGGGTTTCTGTTAAAAATTGTTTCCAAAAAATTTTGCAGAGGGGAGAATTCATACAGGTTTGAAAACAAGAGGGGGGTGTAAATGATGACAAATTTTTTAATGTGAACTACTCCTTTAAAAAGGGGGTTTGGGTTCCCCCAAAATGCATTTTGAAAACTGTTAGGGAGGGTTATTTAAAAGCCCCCTTTATTGGCCGTTTTGGAACTGCACTCCCAAAAAATATGTCTGGGGGATTGTTTTCACAATGGTCAACACATGGGAACTTTGATTGTACAAGTGTTTAACATTTTCAAAGCCAAAGAGAGTGTAAAAATATGTCTTCACCAAAAATGGGGAAATTTTTCATCACTTACCTACTCTTTTTAAAAAAACCCCCTTAAAATTTTTTTTTTACGGAAAACCAAATGAAGATATTTTTTAAAGAAAGTTAGCAAAAGACGTTTGGGGGCTAAATTTTACCCCCATAAAGAATAAACAAAAAAATTAAATTCTATAATAAATTTTCAAAATGAAGGGGGGGTTTTTTTTTTTCCCCTTTTAAAGTCCCCAAACCCTTGTTCTTGTATATTTTTTTGGCTGACCAGAGGGAGAAACAAAAAGAGAATTTGAAAAAAACCACCATGGGATTTTTTTTGACCCTTGAGTGATGCTCTTGTCGGGACTGGGCATTTCCATTGGTCTTGGCCCCTGTGGATTTAAATAGGTTTTTTTCCCCCCTGCATGTGCCTGTGTCATGATGTTTGGACTCATTTATGCACTTTAACTTAAAAATCCCCAAGGACTACAAATATACCTTAAAACCTTTCAAAAAATTAAAACATGGACATTGAGGTAAAACGGCCGAGCGGGGGCAGAACTTTCTCTTCAAAGCTGCAGGAGTAAATTTGTTTTTTTTTGACCCAGCTACAATGTTTTTTGCTGATGGTAAATTTCTTTGAAGATGTTGGGCTGTGTAAAAACCTTTTTTTATGGCGTTAACTGTACTACTGTTTACTAAACCTGATTTGTTTTATCTTGGTTAAATTCCTTTTGTTGTTTTATCATCCCAAGCTAGGGGTTGGGGGGGTTTAAATTGAATTAAAATTTTGGTTTTAGAGACATTTTATACAATTATGAGAGAAGTTTAATTTTTGGGGGAAACTATTCCCCTGAAGGTGAAAAGAAATTTTTTTTTTTCTTTCAACCATTGGCTAATTTGGTGGTGTTTTATTAAGTGTTTGGTTTTACACTGCCCATTTTTAAAACCCGTTTTGGGCCCAAAATTGTTTTTAAATTTTGAAGAATTCTAAAAAGGGTTTTTGGGGGATTTGGTTTCTCTTTAAAAACCCTAACTTTTACTTTTGGGGAATTTAAATTTTTTCTCCAGTGTGTCTATGTTTTGGACACTAAAACCCTTTTTAAAAAGGGTTTTTATAACAATACTATAAAATTTAGAAATGTTTTATAACAAAATTTTCAAGTTTATGGTGGTTAACATTTTTTAGACAGTGTGTATTTTGTATGAGAATACTGTACACATTATAAAAAATGTGTATTATGACAAAATAAATTGTCAAAAGTTTGATGCTTGAAGTCGTTTTATTTAGACAGATGATAAAAAATTAAAATTCGGGGAAAATAAATAAATTTTTTATATTACATTATTATTTTTAAAATTTTATTTTTTATTAAGTTAATACAAAGGGGAAAACATTATGACAGAATATAATTTGAGATTTCCTTAAACTTAAAAAAATTTATTTGATTCAAAAGATACTTTTTTCTTTTTTCTAAATTGGATAGTTAATTTTTTTCCCAAAATAAAAAATTTTAAAATTGATAAAAAAGTAAAAATAATTAGATGTAACAAGTTGGCATAAAAAATTTTTCTTTTTATCCAATGAAACCCCTTTTTTTAGTGATGCAGTGTGCTGTCACCGTTTTAGCTCTTTTCCCAACCCGTGGCGACTAACATCTATTTTTGAAAGGCCCCATAAACAATGGTGTCCCCATGGGGTCAACATAAAACATCTGTTGTTTTTTCCTTCCCGGGGCCTCCCCCGTGTGGAGAGGGTTTTTGAAATAGGGAAAAGGGGCTATATTAAAACAAAAGAATTAATTAAAAGAATGAAATCCCGCGGGGGGCCCCCTCTATTTATTAGCCCCCCGTGGGGTCCCCAATTGGGGCAAAAAATACATCCCCTAAACCCCTCCCCTTTTCTCCCTTCCACTTAAGGCCTTTTAAATTTTTCCCCCTTTTGGGGAAAATGAAAGTTACATTTTCCCTTATTGTATTTATGTATCTTTCTCTTCGATTGTCTGCATTTTTTATTTTTTCTTCTTTTTTTATGCTCAAGTGCAGTTATAAAAAAGGTTTTAAAAGCAGTCATGTTGTTGGGGGCGGATGAATCCCCTTTTTAAAAGATTTGATATGATGGGAAAAAAGGTTTCCTTTTTAAAAAAATTAGTTTCTAACAGCCTTTTGGGGGATGAATTTATAATCAAACCGAGGTTCCAATTTTATTTCCTTATTTATTTTTTCTTAATTAAACTAATTTTTAAAATTTATTTTTTTCAATGCCCGCCCACAAGAAATTTTTTTAAAACCTTGAAATGTAATTATTCCCTGGAAATTTTTTTTATCTTTTCTTTTTTATTTAATTTTTACTATAAAATGCCCCCATAAAAGATATATTTCTTTTTCTTTAAAAAAATATTTGTAAGTACACCCCCAGCTGAATCCCAATGGAGTTTTTAGTTCTTTAGCCAATATATTAAGCTTTGTACCCAGATTGTTAACCAACTGCTCTCTCAAAAACTGACACTGAAGTTCTTTTATGAGGTCTGCCCGGGAAAGGGGAAGGTTTAATTACCGTAGGTGAAGAAAAAACATCAAAGGGGGCAAGATGGGGAAAAAATTTTGGGGGGGGTTTTTAAACAAGGGAAATTTGAATTTAATTTATTTTTTTAGCTGGGTTTGAAAAAATTATTTTATTGGCATTTATAATCAAATTTATCTTTTTTTTAGTAAAAAAAAAAAATTAAAAACCCCAAAAAAGGCTGCACCTTTTAAGTCTTTGATGGACAAAAAAATAACGGGAGGAAGATATTTTTTAAGAGTTGGTTCAGAGCAACCCACAGATATCTTCACAATAAAATGTCCTCCACAAGGGGGTTTTTTTTGAGCTGATGTTTCTGGGGGTGTGTAATTTCTTTTAAATGCCCCAAATTTCATTTATAAAATATTTGAAAAAATTAATCCCAAAATTGATCTCCCCTTTTTTAAAAAAAGAATTTTTTACCCAGCTTCCCTAACACCAAATTTTTTGCAGCCAGACTTTCAAACTCCAGTGATGTCCCGGGGGGTGGAAGAAACCCCAAATGGTGGGTCGCAAGCCCCAAAACTCCCAAAATGGCAGAGTACAGGCTTGAAAAAGGGCCCAAAAAGGTCAATGTGGATTTATCTGCCTTCATGGGTAACTTCTGTGGGGCGGGGTGTCATCATACCATTTTCCCTTTATATTATTTTATCTTTTTTAACCAGGGTTGTTCAAAATGCCCTGAAAAAGAAAAAACCCGGTGGTTTGGGTGTTCTCAATAATAAGGGGTTGACCAAAAAACTGGGAAACACAAACAAGGGGGGGGGAAACTTGTTAATTTTCTTTTTAGCCATAAGGGCAGAGGTTCCCTGGGTAAGCCATGGGGGAATTGATAAATCAACACAATATCGCTTGCTTTTCATTTTTAAACATCCCCGGCCCCCTTTATCCCCCCCCAAAACCCCACACACCACTAGATGGAGCTCCTCCGGGAGCATGGAGGTGCCCCCAAATTCCCCAGGGCAAAAACCGGGATTGGGTTTTCCTTTACAGCCCTGTTGGGTACCAAAGGGGGCCGAAAGGGGGGGCTGCAGGGGGGCTCAAAGACTTATTTTGCCCTTTTTAAACCCGGGGAAATACGCCCCAGTCACATGGACAGAGAAAAAACGGGCTTCTGGGATGGGAAAAAGAGTTTTTTGGGACAAAAGGGCTATAAAGGACTTTTGGGAAAACCCAAAACAAAATGAGCTGGGTGGGGAAAGGGGGAAGCGGCCCGGGGGGGATTGATTTGGGGTTGGGGGTTTTTGTTTTATTTATATGAGTTTTTGTGGGGGGGGGTGTTTTTTACTTTTTTTATTATAATAAAAACAATTATTTGGGCTTTTTTTCCCTTGTCTGGCGTATTGTCCAAGGGGTTCAAGGGGGGCATAGTGTCCTAGGGCCCGGGCATTCAAAAGATATGGAGGGGTTTTAAATTTTGATAAATGACCAAGTTCCCACTTAATCTTATAAAATTTTCAAGGGAAGGGAAAGGAAGAAAAAATTTTTTGGGCCTGCAATATTGAATAGTTTGTTTTGCCCCATGTTACAGACCAAGTTTACAAAAAGGGTTAATAGCTGCTGTAACCAACATGTACTAAAATGTCAGTTAACACTTGGATCTCCTGTGAATTGACACTGAGACCAGGCTTTTTATAGATTTAAATCATTTTAGATGGGAAACCTGCTTTTTTATTTTAGAGGTTTTGAAATATTGTGTAAACTACACTCACCTAAAGGATTATTAGGAACACCTGTTCAATTTCTCATTAATGCCATTATCTAATCAACCAATCACATGGCAGTTGCTTCAATGCATTTAGGGTGTGGTCCTGGTCAAGACAATCTCCTGAACTCCAAACTGAATGTCAGAATGGCAAAGAAAGGAGATTTAAGCAATTTGGAGCGTGGCATGGTTGTTGGTGCCAGACGGACCGGTTCGAGTATTTCACAATCTGCTCAGTTACTGGGATTTTCACGCACAACCATTTCTAGGGTTTACAAAGAATGGTGTGAAAAGGGAAAACATCCAGTATGCGGCAGTCCTGTGGGCAAAATGCCTTGTTGATGCTAGAGGTCAGAGGAGAATGGGCCGACTGATTCAAGCTGATAGAAGAGCAACTTTGACTGAAATAACCACTCGTTACAACCGAGGTATGCAGCATAGCATTTGTGAAGCCACAACACGCACAACCTTGAGGCGGATGGGCTACAACAGCAGAAGACCCCTTCGGGTACCACTCATCTCCACTACAAATAGGAAAAAGAGGCTACAATTTGCACGACCTCACCAAAATTGGACAGTTGAAGACTGGAAAAATGTTGCCTGGTCTGATGAGTCTCGATTTCTGTTGAGACATTCAAATGGTGGAGTCAGAATTTGCGTAAACAGAATGAGAACATGGATCCATCATGCCTTGTTACCACTGTGCAGGCTGGTGGTGGTGGTGTAATGGTGTGGGGGATGTTTTCTTGGCACACTTTAGGCCCCTTAGTGCCAATTGGGCATCGCTTAAATGCCACGGGCTACCTGAGCATTGTTTCTGACCATGTCCATTCCTTCATGACCACCATGTGCCCATCCTCTGATGGCTACTTCCAGGGGTTCTGAGGGCACGAGACCACCCAGGCCCCTTATGGTAATCTACCTAACATCAATGACCTCAATCAGTCCTCGTGGTGTTCAGGGTTCTCATGGAAGGACATGATGATGATGGTCGCGTGGACTTCTGGCCTTTAATCCATCAATGTAGGAACATCACGGTGCTTTGATAAGGTGATTAGGTGCAGATCGGCAACACAGAAAACCGGAAAAAGAACAAAAGAGAAAGTAGGGGTTAGTACAGATTGTGGAACCACCATGAATGATAATGATAATTAATTGAATATACAGAACATCAGGATTTCACTGAGATGAAGCTGTGAGAAGGCCATGTTACAGTAATGTGTTTTCAGCCATGTTTTAAAGAGCTGCATTGTATCAGACTGGTGAATTTTTATCGGTCAGCTATTCCAGATTTGAGGTGTATAACAGCAGAAGGCTGCCTCACCAATTCTTTTAAGTTTATATCTTGGAATTCAAAGTAGACACTCATTTGAATATCTAAGGTTACGATCTGGAATATAAGGTGTAAGACATTCTGATATATAAGATGGAGCAGATTATTTAAGGCTTTGTAAACCATAAGCAGTATTTTGTAGTCAATTCTGAATGACACAGGTAACCAGTGTTGTGACGTCAAGACTGGGGTGATGAGCTCAGATTTTATTTTCCTAGTTAAGATTCTAAGAGCTCCATTTTGCACTCATTATAAGTAATTTATGTTTTCTTTTGAGTGGTCCTGAGAGGAGTGCGTTACAGTAATCTAGTCGACTGAAAACAAAAGCATGAAATAATTTCTCAGCAACTTGCAATGATATAAGAAGTCTAACTTTTGATATGTATTTCTTAAGTTAAAAAATACTGTCCTAGTAATGTGATTAATTTGTGATTTAAAATTCAGGTCACAGTCAACAGTTACCCTTAAATGACCTCTGTCTTGACTTTTAATCAAAATGCATCAAGTTTATTTCTAATAACCTCATTATATTCATTATTGCCAATCACTAAAATTTCAGTTTTCTCTTTATTTAGTTTGAGAAAATTACTTCTCATCCATTCAGAAACACAAGTGAGACATTGTGTCAGTGAATCAAGAGAGTCGGGGTCATCAGGCGCTATTGATAAGTACAGTTGTGTGTCATCAGCATAGCTGTGGTACTTCACATTATGCCCTGAGATAATCTGACCTAATGGAAGCATGTAAATCGAAAAGAGCAGCAGACCAGGATAGAGCCTTTTGGACCACACATATAGAATATCATGTGTCATTTAAGTATAATTACCACAACTAACAAAGATTTTTCTACTTGCCAGGTAGGATTCAAACCGATTTAAGACCCTGTCAGAGAGGCCCACCCACTGACTAAGGCGATTTCTAAGAATATTGTGATCGATGGTATCAAATGTGACACTCGGATCTCAGAGGATGAGAACAGATAAACGGCCTCTGTCTATATTTACCCACAAGTCATTGACTACTTTAACAAGTGCATTTTCTGTGCTGTGATTTGTTCTGAAATCCGAATGAAACTTATCAAGAATAGCAGGTTTATTGAGGTGGGCATTGAGCTGCATAATGACGGCCTTCTCTAGGATTTCACTTGAGAAAGGCAAGTTAGAAATGGGTCTAAAATTGTCAAAGCAGTGGAGTCGAGATTATTTTTCTTGAGCAGGGGTTTAAGTACAGCAGTCTTAAGACAGTCTGGGAAGACCCCCGTATTTAATGACAAGTTTACTATGTCAAGAATACTCTCAATTAGCATGCCCAATACTTCTTTAAAAAAAAACTGGTTGGTATTGGGTCAAGGACACAGGGGGAGGGTCTCAGTTGAGAAATTATTTTTTTAAATCAGGTAAATTTATCCTAGTGAAAGAATTTAATTTGTTTATAATGGAGCACTTGAGCTTACGAGGATCAGTGTAGGGGAGATGTATTATATTATTAGGGCATGTACTATAACCCTTCATCACACTCTATTTGGAAGAATTAACGTCGTTAAGATGAATATTCTTCCTAAGCTTCTTTTTTATTTCAAAATATCCCCAATATACATCAATAAATCATTTTTTAAGCAATTAGATTCAATCATTACCTCATTTATTTGGAACTCAAAACATCCACATATCCAAAGAGCGACCCTACAACGACCTAAAGCAGAAGGTGGCATGGCTCTACCTAACTTCCAGTTTTATTACTGGGCAGCAAACATACAAGCTATAAAAACCTGGACATGGACACAAATAGATGAACAGACACAGGTCTGGTCCGCAATAGAAGTAAAATCCTGCAGTACTTCTTCATATTCCCTGCTCTGTGCCCCAATAAATGCAAGTTATCGGCGATATACTGATAACCCAATTGTGCTTCACTCACTCAGAATATGAACCAAAGTAGAAAGCATTTTAAGATGGAGAAGCTTTTATCTGTGGCACCTCTGCACGAGAACCACCTCTTTCAACCCTCGCAAACATATGCAGTTTTTAATATCTGGAAAAGATTTGGGATGAAATCACTTAGAGATCTTTATATAGACAACATCTTTGCATCCTATGAACAATTACATTCCAAATTTAAAATTCCAGCTACACATTTCTTTCACACTCTTCAAATTAGGAACTTTGTTAAACAGAACCTGCCCGATTTTCCTCATCTTGCACCCTCATCAATGCTGGAAAAAACATTACTCAGTTTCAAGGACTTAGACACCATCTCTACAATACAGTCGCTGTATCGCAATTCAAATTTAGCGGCTTCACTCCATCGTGGATTTTAAATGTGTGTCTCTCTCTCTCTCTGACATTCGCTGCTCCTGACGAGGGGGTGTTTAGCAGAGGGGCTGTTTGCACAGTGGCTGTTTGCTTAGAAGATACGGACGCTCTTCTAAAAATGCTGAAAGACTACCTTCACATTGATCCCTTCATTGTGGCCGCTTTATCTCGGTGCTTCCCATACTTAAAAGCCCAACAGCCCTATTGATTTTTGATTTTTTACTTTTCTCTCTCTCTCTGACATTCTCTTCTCCTGACTCTGTAGAAGGAAAATTTTTTATTAGCATAAGAGAATAGCAAATTAGCATATAGAGCCATAAAAAGTAATTAAAAGCTTCTAAAACATTAGATTAAGCATAAATTAGAATATTAAAGCAAATACGATAGGTCTAGCAAATATTTAACTAAAAAAAAAAAGTTATATTGCATTATTTTATAGGCTTACATTAAAATTTCCAAAGTATAGAAAAGAACAGCTAATTGATACACCGAGACCAGTTTTGGACAGGATAAGAGTTTGAGAACACCTGAGATTCAAGGCTAGGAAGAGATAACATAGAGAAGAGGCCTCTGAAACCAGCTGGATTGATGAATCAGCGGAAAAGATTTTACTGTAAGCAGGGTCACGCTGACCTAATGCATGAAGAGAAAATCTTAGTAAATGCAGGCATTAGCAAAAATATTATAAGGATATATTAGCAATTAACTTTAGTGTAGAAATTAAGAGA
Source organism: Polypterus senegalus (assembly GCF_016835505.1). NCBI lineage: Eukaryota > Metazoa > Chordata > Cladistia > Polypteriformes > Polypteridae > Polypterus > Polypterus senegalus. The sequence continues at coordinate 240,191,085 of NC_053157.1, read as the reverse complement.
AATCAAGCATGCCAAGCAATGATCAAATGAAAGCACATACTATACTTCTTTTTAATTAAAGCTTAAAAGCTTCAGGTCACTATTGTAAAAAGTTTGGAAGGCTTAAGAGAGGAAATGATGAGAGGAAATTGGAGCCTTGGCCAGTTAGAGAAAAATGGGAACAGAATAGAAAGATTACAAATTCCATAAGGGGGCCAGTAATAGGAAAGTAAGGATATAATAAGGGTTCCCATGGAAACTCAAGGTCTGGCCAGACAGGAGTAAAAAAGGGAGTCAGAGGAGAGGTTGGGAGGAAACCATCCACCCAGTCTTAGACCAATCAAAATAAGCCAAACAGACACCAAGAGGAATAATGAACAGTAAAACCAGGTGCAGAATGAGCTAATTGAATGGGCCAAAATGATAAGAAATTGTTATAAAAACTTCAATGGCTGTAATGAGTCCGTGTGGTTGATTTATTGCAATAAAGCCTTAAAACTCTGTCTGTCTATCTTGAGTCCTAATAGCCTTTATTTTTAGGTAAAAAGCCTTCTGATGATGAATTTTTCACCACGACATATTGGTGACCTTCCGACGTGATAGACTAATAAGGCAGCTGCGTGAATCCAGAGCCAGGGGCAATGCTCTACGAAACGGGCACAGTTGGTGGCCACCTATAAGGTAAGCGATATTTTCGGTAAACTAATTTGTGTGAAGTTGCAGAGAGCATCTGCCCCTCCAACGGAGACAAGCAGCATTTGGCCTTTCTAAAATGAACAGGTAGGAATAAAGGATGGGCAGACAGACTTAATGGAATGTGTGGAGACTGTACAGCTTATATGAATGTGTGTGTATGAATGAGAGTGCAGTAAAGTGATGAGAATTTGAGTTTTTGGTTATTGGCATTTGGTTATTAATAGAAAACGCCCTGATCCGGGGTACAGGGGACTGCACGATGCAGAATATAGCTCCCTCCGATCCGGGGGACGGAGGCCTGCATTGTAACGGGTGGTGTTGAAATCCTATCCAATATGAGGGATGCCATAGTAACGGCGAACCGAGAGTATACTAAAGTTGCTGTAACGACGGCTTTCCGAGTATAGATAGGTGTGGAATTCCTGAGCTGGCATCTCTTGCTGTGGCTGTATGTTCTCCAGTAAGATGAGCGAGATGTCGTAAAATTCCCGCTTGTCTCGAGACAGAGAAAATCTTTGGGAAACGCTGAGAGCAGTTCCTTCTGATTGTGCCGCAATAAGAAAGTCAGGTCAGGTGCGATTGGAGGCCTATCATTACCACCCCGGAGTAGAGACGGGGGTCTGACATGGTAGGCGAAATTCCTGTTTAGGTACCGCTTCCAGCTTGCCAATAGGGAGAGCAAAGGGAAGGGCTGCTCGATGGAACAGGTGGAGTGAGTGTGCTAGTTTTAAGGGACAGATAAGGGAATAGAACTTTTTGTTTATTATTTTATCATTTTTATTTCATTTTCATTTTACCTTTGGATAGGTTAGGGAGGCACACAAGTACTTTGTACTCAAGTTGTGTGTGAATGGAGCGCTTTTTTAGAAAAAAGCATCGCGGCAATCGTTGAAGCACATAAAGGTGCGCAGAATGCTTGGAGCGCTTTAAAAAAGCGACGCGGTGAGTGAAGCACACAGGTGCAGATTGGAGAAGAATGAATGGTACAAGAGGTACAAAAACTATTTCAGGGCAAAACAGGGCATTAGGGATTAGTACACTAGGCGCTAAAAAGTGTGATTGAGTATGAATGTGGCTTTTTAGGGTGTAACTTTTTATGTGTAAAATAAACTATATTGATTAAGAGAAGATAGGAACCTAAGCGTATAAAAGTAGCTGTAAATAAATATCACAGAATGAAAGGAGGAAGTGTAGAGCTAAGACACTCGGTAAGGAATAGAGAAAGAGGTCTTTTGTTTAGATATACTATATAGTTTTGACCTTATATACCATTCAGAGACGTGTATGGAGAAAACATTATTGCGGAAGATATAAGTTGTGAAATAAAGAAGACAGAATAGGATCGAACATTTTTACAACGTGTGTTCGAAGGAGAATAAAAGAACAGTGCTATAAATAGATAAATATATACGTAAGAGTGGAGGAGAAATAAAAATATTGCAGATTATTGAGGAGAAACAAGAAAAATAGCAGGAGCTGTAGATCGAATTACAGGAAGAGTGCTGTGTAAATACTGGAAGGTTGACACTCAGGAGAAGGATAGTACAAGATTTATTACTGTGGTTGTAAGTGGTGGAAAAGTTAGGCAGCAAAATCTATGGAACAAGAAAGGTCCTGTGTGAAATCAAACCTAATTTAAATAGAAACTCAAAATTAAGATTGGCGATAGGAAACCCACGGCTACAGGGAGTTAAAATGAGTGCGAGCGAGTTGCCCGTGGATATATTGGGGCGTAACGACCCCCTCCACAAAGATCTTATTGAAAAATCATCTCAAAAATGGCATAAGAGAACAAAACGTTTTCAAAACCGCTGGCCCCGAAAAGGTTCATTTAACATGGAACTGTGCAAAGAAATGATAAATCACATAAATAATTATAAAACAAAAGATGTCAGTAAAAAATATAAATAAATAAATAAATAAATAATAATAATAAATAAAAAAAATAAAAAGAGAGCAAGAGAAAAGCAGAACTAAACATAATGCAAGTGTCAATTGGGGAAGCAATAAAAAGAGGCACAACATTAGATAGAATGAATTGGTGCTTTACTGACAGAAAGGTAGAGAATAAAATCCCACCGGCACCACTGTCGAGTATATCACATGAGCTCCCAGTAACAGAAGGAAAAATAGAATTTAAAGTACAAATAACGGTGACAAATGAGGGGGAAGAATTAGGAGAAAAGAAAGAAACGGGACAGGAAGAGCATTTGAGTATAGGGGATGAAACTGATTTTGTGACCAAATTAGAAATAAGAATGGAAAACAGTAATTAGGGTTGAACCATTAAATAGCAAAAGCAGCTAGGTGAAGTATAGCCAGACATATATATATATATATATATATATATATATATATATATATATATATATATATATATATATATATATATATATATATATATATATATATATATATATATATATATATATATAGGATCGGAGACCAGTATGAATGCGACGAGCTCCGGACCCAAATAGTGGGTACCGGGAGACACAATAAAGTAATCAAGCACATAACGAGTGTGAGTGAGATTTTATAATCAAGCACTTTTTACATAAAGATACATTGAGAGATTTTTCATCAAGACGGCATCACTGTTAGGAGGTACAGCAAATAAATATATGAAAGCCAAATTAGTGAGTTAACAGGAAATAAATTAAAGATCAGAGAGAGTATATTACAAAAATATATCCAGAAAAGCATTAACGTAGATCAAGTGACATAATTTCTTAAAAATAAATTTAATACCATGATTGAAGTACTTTTAGTTGACATGGGTTTCCTTCCTTGCAGCAGTAGGATTTCGTAAAATTATCAAGAAAGCGTAATTAACGTAAATATAGACAATTAAAAGAAGTGCGAGCATTTGGTAAATTAGAAAAGTACTATAATAAGAATTTTGATATTAAAATGTTTGAATTTTTGAAAAGGTTAACTTGATTCAAATACTTGTGCTTCATGTTGCTCCCTGTTAAAAATAATTCGAGTCGTTTTTACAGTCTGATAAGTAAAGCAGCCTTCAGAAAAATGTAGGAGGAAAGCACCAAAAAGAATGATTAAGTGATAGAAAAATGTTTGAGTATATAGATTTGTGTGTAAATATGTATATATCTGTACTTATATTTGTGGGGAAAGAATAACAAACGTTGAAAAGAATATCATGCGCGAAAAAAAGAAAAGTGCACTGTATTTAACTTCAAAGGTATGGCGCTCGCTAATGTCTGAGTGTGTGAATATGTCTGTGCTGAACTTATTCAATGTGTGTGCCTGTATATTATGTGTATGCGTGAGCATTAATTGTTCTGTGTGTGTGTGTAAATATGTTTGTGCTAAAAAATGTGTGAGCGTGCGCGTTGTTTGTTCTGTGGGTGTGCGTTTGGGAGTAAGAAAACGAAACATGGAGACTTCTGGGTAATGTAGTTCAATTATGATTTGCTGAAACTGCCGTGTGCATATCAATTTTCAGAGCTCGTGACTAAAAATGGGTTAACATGAATTTTGTATCTAAACTTCCAGAGCTCTGAGTAAATATGGGTTAAAATAAATGTGAGTATGTGTAACATTTGATAAAATGAAAAATGCATTCACTTTTAATAATAAATAATGTTTATAAAATATGCGAGGCATCTTTCTTTCGGACCCTGATCAAGTCTTAAGGAAAGTGCACTTTTGATAACTATAACATTCAAGGGAAACAATGTCTTTCAATTTCCTTCTGTCCTTTTATTTTTCTTGTGATGTGTGTATGTGAAATTGTGCTCTATAGGGAATGTTACAGTGGAGTGTGTGGTGGCGCAGTGGTTAGCACTAATGCTAAGATTCGAGTTTATTTGTGATTTGTGTTGAAGCTTACATGTTATTTGTTTTGAGTTAATATTCTCAATGACAGTTTAGTCTTTTTGCTGGGAGTGCCGTCTTGCTGTGGTATCGAACTGCGTGATTTCTCGACAGTTGGATTTGCCCTAATTGACGCAGGAATAGGATCGCCACGGAAGCAATTCCTCGTTGTCGCTGAGTCATTCCGCCAATAGAGTCTCCTTGATCTAGAAACCAGCGCCGTCTCGAGCTGAGCAGGATCGTGTTATGTTTCCTAGGGATAACACCAGCTAACGTCATGAGAGGCTGTTTTATATTCGTTTGTCCTGATTGGTAATGTTAAGTGAGAATGGAACTTTCTCTTCTTCAGAATTCATTTTCTCTTTTCGACTCCTTTGCTGCATTGTTTCCAAATATAGTGTCTAATAATAAAAAAAAAATAAGTATTAATAAGTACTAAAACTGGGGTAAGGTTGAATGTATTAAAACAAGGGTTTGGGTGATTTTATGTAGTAAAGGGATCCCTATGTGTGCATGTTAAATAAGTTTCATTGTGTTTAAAAGTATGTGTAAAAATATGTGGTGTTGTTTGTAAGGATGAAATAATTGATATTAATGTGTGTGAGAATGTAAATGTAAATGTTGAAATTAAAAGAGCTCTTAATTCTAAATTAAAAAGATATGAACAGGTGGTGTAAAAAGTCTCCAGATTAGGCATGATACTATATGAGCACCCCGTTCATTTGAGTACTGGCCAGACTCTGATATAAGGGAGGATTTGAATTAAAATGAGTAAATTTCAATTGAAGGAGACATTCTTTAATATATTAAATGAAGTTGAAGAAAAACAGAGGCTTCCAGTCCAGGTAGTGTTCCATGCTAAAATATGCTAAAAAAAAAAAGAGGGAATAAGGGGGGTGAACTAAGAGAAAAACAGACTGTGCTCTTTGGAGTCAACATTCTGAAAAACGTGTAATAAAACATCTGGAAGATAAAAATGAGAGACTGTGCGAGATCACGTGACTTTAGCAGTAGGTTATGAGGAAACGAAATCAGTGTATGTAACTGAAGTAGATTTAAAGTATTTTCTTAGTTTGAGATTCTGGGAAAAAATTACCTGATAAAGAAGTGGGTTCTTCATTCTAAATATGGGTAGGAATGTGCAAAATTCTTAGAGGGCCTCATAGTAAATAAATAAAGACACATTTTACATTATGGGACATTCTGATATATTGATTTCTTTCGTCATTTCCTTTGTGTGTAATATTGACATGTTTGTGTGAAATATAATGGAATACTGGGATCACAACAAAACTAATGGAAGGTTCACTTTTATATTTTTGATGCATTAATGAAAAATTGAATGGGACATTTTAATAATAATAATAATAATAATAATAATAATAATAATAATAATAATAATAATAATAATAATAATTTTATTAAGATTCTAAAAAACTAAGATCTAAATGTATGTGGTATTTTAATTAAATAATTAGTAATAAAAAGAAAGACAGTAATATTATCTGGGATACATGTATAGAAACCTTAAGCTTTTTATAAGGGGTTAGAGATGAAGTCTAAGATCATTTTTGCTGCTAAATAACCTTTGAAATAATTTAAGGGGCTTTGAGTGGGAAAGTAAAATATTTTACTTCACTGACCTTGTTAATCTTAGATATGGTCCAAATATACTCAAATGTGAACATCTTATGTAAAAAGAAAAATGTTTTAGGACTTTATACATTTGAACAATGCTTTATAATTAGATACATGGAAGAGAGGAAATGTGGAGCCTGATTTTTTTTAATATATATTTAATGTCAAAAAGGAAAAGATTAAGAATTTACCCGTCTAGATTGTGGATTTCTTTCTTGACTCTGCTTGATATGTTATGTTTAATTTTGTTTAAATTTTACATTTTGAAACCAGTTTAAATCTTGGAACAAATGCAGATAATTTGAATATTATGTCAATGTTATTGGGACCAATTTTTGTAATTACCTATTATTGAGTACATTTCCTTTTGTAATACATTGATTGACTTTATTTTAATAATGACTTGGGACATGTTTTTTAATTGAGTGGAAATTGCAACCGCAGCCAAACTGGAAACAGCTATAAAGGAGGACTTGAACATTGTGCTTATCAATTTAAACTTTTACTCTGACTGTTTAAAGACAAATTGATTTAGACAAGCACAGACTGGATTGAAATGACCGTTTGTTTTACTGTTAACAATATTTTTAATAGGGCTACCTCCAACGAAACAGATCTGACATCTTATGACATATTATTTTTTGGACCCATAAGTAGCTACCATTGAAGAATTAATATGCTGACTATTTAAATGAGCGTTTTTAAGTCTTTACATCTGCAGGTGAAAGCTGTTTTTTCCTAGTGCATCGTAGATAACAGCATTTGAAGTTGAACCAGAGATTGGGCTGTGATAAAGGTCTGCAGATAAACTAATTATCTGACTCCAAGGAGAGCCCAGCCATACCAAAGAGGGAATCAAGTCGTGAATCAGGCCATCGATCAGCTGACTACTGGACAACGCACTTCAGTTCCAGTTCCAGGCATCATGGATACCTGCTGCCAAGAGCTCAACTATGCTGGTGATGTTTGAGCCCAAAAGATCATCGTGGATTGTGAATCATAGATGACGTCTGCCTACTTGGGTCCTTTTTACCTGGGATATTGGACCCCAACACCTGCTTTAATCCTTATCAGAGAAGAAAATCTGTCACACTTTTACTCTGCAGGGCTCAATGTTCTTGCTGGAGCCTACTTTGACTGTCCACTTGTGTGACAAATGGCAACATCTTTTAAATTAAAAATATTTGAACTGTGAAGTATGAAAGGTATAGAAGGGAAAGCAAATTATTTGTAAGCAAAGCAGAATATAGGGACTCCTAAATAATATGTATTTAATGAATGTTTGTATTAATGGGAATACTACATAATTATTATGAATTCATAGTGGTTAAGAACAGATATTTTTAGATAAATGTTTTGATATGCCTTCTGATATTTTGTATGAGATAATAAGTCACCTTTAGGGACCAATGATTTTGTTATTTGTAAAGTTAATCAGAATCAAATCTAATCTAACATAAGGGATCTATTAGAGATTGTTAAGTGATTGTCATGGCAGTGGCATTCCACTATTACTAGTTAGGGTCAGTCCAGTTTAGATATTCTAGGTTATTGATTGTAGTATTATAACAAATAATGTAGAGCTTTACATTTAGGTACATTTAATCAATTGAAAAGAATAATAGTAAGAATATGGGATGACACACATAACTAGTATTTTGGGGATAAGGGACACATACTATTGGTCAGAACATCCATAACTTCTAGAATAGGATAAAACAGTTTAGGCTAGCATGTTGATGGTGATACAGGTCAAATGATTAACATCATGGCTTGATGAGTATATATGTTATGGAAATCAGTGAAATTAAGTAATAATTTGGCCCATAGGAGATGGAGTGTCTTATACATACAGTGGTGAGTGTGTGGTCTGTAAATTAAAAAGCCCAGATGAAGTCTGAAGATCTCTGAAGATATGAATCCTTAATAAGAAGCTTGGGTATAACCCTTGAAATTGAAATGAATGTGACCTCAAAAATGACCCAGTGATTTGCATTTTGGAAGGTAGTGCTGACATCTTCCGAAGGGAGGATTGACACCTACTGTCCACAAAATGGCTGCATTAATGTGATAAAGGTGGCTTAAGATTGAGACCACAGCTGGGTGTATATTTGGGCAATTTTATGAATGAGTGTGTTAAGATGTGAGCATGGTGAGGTGTGTAAGGACTTTATCTCTGGTTATCATTGTGCACAGCGGTGGCAACCTAAAACTGAGAACTTTTGAATTATTTAACCCTACTATTATCCTAGCATTTCCACCCATCTGTTATCTTGGGCGTGGCCGGTCGGGTCGGTGCCAACCCGTGTCCTAAATCAGCCTCCCTGAACCCTCAAACATTTTTTTATCATCCAGTTTGTTTCCTTACCTCTTGGTTACCTTGTTAGGCTTCCTTATCCATGAAAAGATTTTAAAATTTGGTTTTAAAATTTTTGGTGTGGCCCTCTGAAGATGAGACGTATGATGTCAATAAAACGGCCCAGTCCAAAAAAATTGGTAAAATAAACCTCAGGAGAATTATACAAATAAATCAAAGGTTTATATGTTACCTGACTATTACTGAGGGGTATTAGAACACAACTGTAAAAAAAAAAAATGACAATTTTTTATTTTAATAATATTACTATCAATATCAATATTATTAATATTAGTAATATCTGTGGTGTTAGGGTCGGTTTTGACCCATATATATTTACTTCAAGAAGAAGGCAAAAAAAGTATTTTTTTCCAAAAGTTGAACTTTAATTCAATCACAAAGACAAAGCCAAACAAGTAAGACAAAATAAAATACAAAATAAATTACAAAATGTAGATCAAACAAACAATCAAACCAATAGAATTAGTAGTACGGTGGTAGGGTGGTAGCTCTCCAGGAGCAGGATTGCTACTGTATGTTTACACTATGTGCAAGTAGGACAGTAAGGGACATTTTTAGTGTGCTCTTTGCAAATATATTTCTTGCATTTGGCACACATGGAATTGGTTTTTCTGTCCTTGCTGCTTGGGCAGACCTGACAGCGCTTTCTTTTGGAATCCGGCAGCCTCTCTGGGTCTGGGTCTGTGGCTGTGGCAGGGCTGGCTAAAGGGAAGGATGCTGGTGCTGAAGCTCTTCGTCTTCCTGCTGACGTGGACGGAGTGCTTGCCGTGGTCTGCAGCTCTCTGACCACAGCTGCAGCGGCTGGGTCTCGGGGGACCCGTTCCCTTTTTTCAATGTGTCCCTTTATAAGAGAATCCCCCTGTTCTTGGAGAAACATTCTTTGCCTTTGATTCTTCCCTGCATTCCACCCTTGGTGGATTTGGGTCCACAACACAAATCCGTTGTAGGCTGACACATCCAGCATATTGTAGAACAATACCACTGGCCATCTCCTGGTCATGCGCTGGCATGTATAGGTGGCAGTCAGCTTGTCCAGGTTGTCCACCCCTCCTTTGTTTTTATTGTAATCCAAAATAATGATGGGCTTTTTCTCTTTTGCTGATGACACAGCAGTGTCCTTGTGGAGTGTGGACATGAGTATCACACTCCGGTTTTTTTTTGGACAATATGACACAATAGTGGTTGTGTCTGTAAAGGCAAATTTTGAAGACAGTGGTGCCCTGTTCTTCAAATTCACAATTTCAGCGGGCAGCTCAGGTTTATTTTTTTTGATAGTGCCCACCATGGTGAGCTTTCGCCTCAGAAGTTCCTGTCCAAGATCAAAACTTGTAAAAAAATTGTCACATGTAATATTGTGTCCGCAGTCCAGTTGTCAAGTCGAGGACTACACGTCTTCCCTGGTTCCTCTCAGGGATGCCACTTTCAGGTTTTCCTGTGTAAATTTGCATGTTCCAAGCATAGCTTGTTCTTGCATCACAGGCTGCCCAGATTTTTATCCCATATTTGGCTGGCTTATTGGGCATGTATTGCGGAAAGGGCATCTTCCCAGAAAGGCACAAGACGCTCGTCTCACGGTAACCTCTGGCCCTGGATTGAACATCAAAGGCAGGCGCTGCACCCATCTCTCCCAGACATCCCTTATGGGAGCAAGCTTGTCACGTCTTGCTCTCATGTCTCGGTTGTCAAACCTGAGGACTCTCGAGATCATGTGGAAGCTCTTCAGTGACATCGTGGCCGAAAAATATTTCTGCCTGTTGCTGTGTCCCAGAGACTGGCTGTGGCCTCATTGCTGGATCGGTATACTCCAGCAAGAAGAAGAATTCCAATATAAGCATCCAGGAATTCTTCATCAAAGTCAATCCATGTGTCTCCGTAGACTTTTTGTCCTTCTAGGTTTGTCATGTCAAGTATTATTTTTTTCAGCGATGATGGCATGAACTGTTCAAAACTTGTTTTGATGTCACTTATCCTTGTTATGGCAAACCTTGTGACCCCAGGAGTCATTCTGATGATATTTTCAGCAGCTGCCCTGCCAGTTGTCCTCGAGTCTCGTCAGGTGGTACTAACCTCCAGGAGATGCTGCCATTCTTGGACTGTAGTACTTCAGCTGGTGGGGAAACTGCTTCAGAGGTGATCTCCTCCTCAGACTCTGTGTCTGTGTCTTCTGACTGACACTCCACAATGTCTTCCTCCTCTGAGTCCACCTCATCAGTGTCGCTGTGCCACTCTGTAACTTGTCCTTCAGCTAGGATATGATCCAGAGCTTGGAGTGCTGTGAATCTGGCCATTTTTACCTCTGCAAATTAGATGCTTTCTCTCCAGTCACAATCACCAAACTGAACTGGTCTGGGTCTGTTTTGTCTGGGCTGTCTCTGTTTTTTTACTCGGGGGAGGTGTGAAGAGATAAGCCCCTGACTACAGCTCGGGGGATGGGAGAGGCCTGCTACCTGACAGAGTTGTGGGGGGGTGGGGGGGCAGAGTGAGCTGAGAGTGAGCTGAGAGTGTGTTTATACTGGAACTTAAGTTTGGCCAGGATTTATTGTTTTATGATCTCTTATTGTACCCTGGGTCGTGGCCGACCCGGTAAGACCACAGGCAGTGAATTTCTGATTAGAGAAATAATTTACCTTTTTTTTTTTTTTAAATGGAAGTTTCAGAAAAATGGAAAAAGCCTTGATGCAGTAAACAAAATGTATGTGGTACTTTTATGCATTTAAAACTTGAAAATGGGTCGGTACCGACCCTAGGGTAATAGTAGGGTTAAGATAAATATTTATGCCATCTGTATCACCACCAACAATATTATTTATAGGTCTGATTGTAGATGAACAAAGAACTAGGTGCATTAAATAGTTATTTCACCATATTTAGGAATTAGGACATACATTACGTGTTTAGTGTAAATCCATCTTAGAAAGGAAAGGTAAAACCAATATAATTAGTATTAGCTTTATTTGAACCTGGGAATCATGGGGGTTCATGTTAGTGAAGCTGAAATTACTCTCTTAATGGTATTGTTATATATTTGAATGGTATTTTGTTGCTTATTACCAGTTTCCTAATTAGTCATTACTAGAGTTGCAGTCAAACAGGTGTGCATCCAATTTCTTGAACCATGGACATCTTCAATTAAAGATTTTTATTCTTTTCTTGATGACAATGTGGATGATGAAATACCAAACCAGAAGAAACTCCTTGGGTGAAGTGCTAGTAACCGCTCCCCAGGGAGGTGACCCTCTACGGTGCGCAAAGTACCTGGGTTGAAGAAAAAATGTAATTTCACTGGAAAAATATTTCTCCAAGCGAAGAAAAAGCACTTATTATGGACAATTGTTTTATTACTATTATTATTATTTTCTGCTTTATAATAACACTATTTTGTGACTTTCATGGATTATATGATATTCCTATGATGTTTAAATTTATCTGCACCTATGATTGATTATGTATATTTTTGACTGTTACGGTAGGGCCAGGAAGTCTTTTACTCCTCTTAGTTGATTGATGGGGGAGATGTTTGGCTCCTGTCCCACCAGAGGAGGGGTATGGGTGTTGAAGGATTGAGAAGAACTGTGAGGGGTCCGTATTGGGCTCCGAAGAAGAATTGAATCAACATCCCCTACCTTTCTTTTGGAATCAGGTTAGATGTTGAGGTTTGATTAAACCTCAAAAGGGAGGAATGTAGAAGGAAAATCTTTAATTAGCATAAGAGAATAGCAAATTAACATATAGAGCCATAAAAAGTAATTAAAAGCTTCTAAAACATTAGATTAAGCATAAATTAGAATATTAAAGCAAATATGATAGGGCTAACAATATTTAACTAAAAATCAGTTATATTGCATTATTTTATAGGCTTACATTAAAATTTCCAAAGTAAAGAAAAGAACAGCTAATTGATACACCGGAGACCAGTTTTGGACAGGATAAGAGTTTGAGAACACCTGAGATTCAAGGCTAGGAAGAGATAACATAGAGAAGAGGCCTCTGAAACCAGCTGGGTTGCTGAATCAGCGGAAAGGCTTTTACTGTAAGCAGGGTCACGCTGACCTAATGCATGAAGAGAAAATCTTAGTAAATGCAGGCATTAGCAAAAATTTTATAAGGATATATTAGCAATTAACTTTAGTGTAGAAATTAAGAGAAATCAAGCATGCCAAGCAATGATCAAATGAAAGCACATATTATACTTCTTTTTAATTAAAGCTTAAGCTTCAGGTCACTATAGTAAAAAAGTTTGGAAAGCTTAAGAGAGGAAAACCCATATATGGAAATGAAGCCTTGGCCAGTTAGAGAAAATGGAACAGCATAGAAAGATTACAAATTCCATAAGGGGGCCAGTAATAGGAAAGTAAGGAGATAATAAGGGTTCCCATGGAAACTCAAGGTCTGGTCAGACAGGAGTAAAAAAGGGAGTCAGAGGGGAGGTTGGGAGGAAACCATCCACCCAGTCTTAGACCAATCAAAACAAGCCGAGCTGACACCAAGAGGAATAATGAACAGTAAACCAGGTGCAGAATGAGCTAATTGAATGAGCCAACATGATAAGAAATTGTTATAAAAACTTCAATTGCTGTAAAGTTCAGGGCTCAATCTCATTCGGCCGAATTGGGTTCAGTCCGTGTGGTTGATTTGTTGCAATAAAGCCTTAAAACTCTGTCTGTCTATCTCGAGTCTTAATAGCCTTTATTTTTAGGTAAAAAGCCTTCTAATAATGAATTTTTCGCCACAACAGACTTTTTTACCTTTCTCTCAGTTTACCTCTCTGTCAAGATGGTCATGTAACCTGTGTGTGTGTGTGTGTGTGCGAGACCAATCAATCAATCAATCAACATTTATTTATATAGCACATATTCATACAAAAAAATGTAGCTCAAAGTGCTTTACAAAATGAATAGAAAAATAGAAGACACAATAAAAAATAAACATAAGTCAACATTAATTAACATAGAATAAGAGTAAGGTCCGATGGCCAGGGTGGACAGAAAAAACAAAAAACTCCAAAAGCTGGAGAAAAAAAATTAAATCTGTAGGGATTCCAGACCACGAGACCGCCCAGTCCCCTCTGAGCAATCTACCTAACATAAGTCAAACAGTCCTCTTTTGTATTTAGGGTTTTCATGGAAGGACCTGATGATGATGGTCACGTAGACTTCTGGCTTTCAGTCCATCAATGTTGGAGCATCATGATGCTTTGAGTAGGTGGTGGTGGCGCAGGCCACAAAGAAACCGGAAAAAGAAACAGAAGAGAGAGTTGGGGTCAGTACGGATTTTGGAGCCACTATGAATATGAATGAGACCATCAGTTATGTTGTCTGTTAGGCTTTCTCTGAATTTACTGTCTTAATCTTCTTTATTTATTTATTTGGTTTTTACAATGCTATATACTGTATACCCAGCCATTCTTTCTTATATTCTGTAAGTGCCTTGAGCATGGGAAAGGCGCTATATAAATAAAATGTATTATTATTATTATTATTATTATTATTATTATTATTATTATTATTATTATTATTATAACTTCACGGACATCGATGTGCAGTGAAAGGACTGTAACCTTCAATAATCAGCTCTTAACCCCAATATACAGTAGCTCAGACTAGGTAGATATCAGAATGTGTTTTATTTTAACGTTATTGTCCAAAGTATTACTGAGCTCTAATAAATCTAAATGCCATTAAGTGCTTATATGTTTGATGTGCCAGCCTAAGAGCCTGCCCAGTACTCACACTGGCAAAGGCCCTGCCTGCAGTTTGTTTGTCTTCTGTCAGTGAGCGGCTCAGCACCGGCGTTCACAAAACAAGATCTGCCTTTGAAAAGGCTGGCAGGCCAGGGCCCTTCTGCTGACATAAATGGTGTCCTTTAAAAGTTATCTCTAACTTCTCTACACTTTTCATAGCTAATAGCACTAAAGCTAATAATAAAGCATATTAATCCCTAATCAAAATTCTCAACATTATACACCTTAATAAAAGGAGAAGTGTCTCTGTGTATCTGCATGTTAATTCGGTTCATATGTTTCTCTTATTCCAATAGATGGCACAACACAAACATTTGTCGTAATAAAATTAATGGCATTTGTCACTCCAGCAAATGGTACATCACAAATACTAACACTGCTTTGACAAACCCAACACCAAATGGTGTGTAACAGAGACATCATGTTAAATTTATCATTCTAACAGATGGCACATCTCAAACATTAATATGGCTTTTGCAAATCCCATACTAAATTGTATATAACAGAAACATACACATTGTATTTGTCATTTCAACATTCTGTACATTATATTACTACAAATGTTTGTAATTTGCCATCTGTTTATTAATACATGAATTACACTCCAATAGGTGGTGCTCTGTATATCATCAGAGGTGACTGTGCAGAGGGTGCAGACCTATAAATACGCTGTGCTGGCGAGGCAGCATAAAGATGAAGGATGCCTCACGCCTGGACAAACTGGTGAAGAAGGCAGGCTGTATTGTAGGAGTAAAGTTGGACAGTTTGACATCTGTAGCAGAGCAATGGGCGCAGAGCAGGCTCCTGTCAATCATGGAGAATCCACTGCATCCACTGAACAGTGTCATCTCCAGACAGAGGAGCAGCTTCAGTGACAGACTGAGGAGATCCCCACACTATGCGACTCTTCAATTCCACCCAGGGGAGTAAATGCTAACATTACTCAAAGTTATATTTGCTTTTACATGCATTTTTATTATTATTTAATTTAATATTATGTTTTTATCAGTATACTGCTGCTGGATTATGTGAATTTCCCCTTGGGATTAATAAAGTATCTATCTATCTATCTATCTATCTATCTATCTATCTATCTATCTATCTATCTATCTATCTATCTATCTATCTATCTATCTATCTATCTATCTGATAACACTGAGGTCCACGCTGATAACTTATATTTCATCCCAGATTATTAAATGCCACATTCCTTTGACATTTCTATACTTTGACTTTATTTCTTGAGTGACTGAAGTAAATATTAGGGCAACAGATGTTGGAAATGACTACGTTTTTGCCCAGGGTGTTATCAACACTGAGAGGTTGAGCTTGAATGGTAATAATAATAATTCTTTACATTTTTATTATTCTGTTCTCACAACTCAAAGCTCTTCTACACAGTGAGTGGGGAGCAACTTCAACCACCACTAATCTGCAGCATCCACCTGATAATGTGAGGGCAGCCATTTCTGTGCCAGTAGGCTCACCACACATGAGCTATTAGAAGGTGAAGTGGTGAGAGAAACAGTTAGCTAATGAGAGACAGGGGAGGATTAGGGGGACATAATGACAAGGCCTTGGAGGGCAATTTAGCAAAGATATCTTTATGGAGGACACACAGGGATCTTTAATAACCACAGAGAGTCAGGACTTCAGTTTGACACCTCATCTGAAGGACAGCACCATTTATACAGCACAGTGTCCTCATCACTGCACTGGGGCATTGGAATCCACATTCAGACCACCGGGTAAGCCCCCTATTGGCCTCACCAACACCTCTTCCTGCAGACACCCAAGCTTTTCCTAGATGGTCTCTAATCCAAGTACTGGCCAGGCCTGAATATGCTTAGGTTGAGGTAGATGAACTGATCTGAAGTGCATGTGGTGTGTCTGCTGGCTACAGAAGAGCAAGCGCGGCAGAAGTAAGACCCCCTTGGTTGGGAACTGGCATAAAACCAAATGTTATACGAGTCTTCATGTGTCTCAGAGACATCTGTACATTTCTTAGTGCTGGTTACAGCGAGTCCCAGTGTGGGGCACTGAGAAGTGACAGGCTGGAGGGGTCACTCTTATATAGTTAAGTGAATGAGTCTGAGGTGGGCTATTATAGAGGAACTGGCATCAGGGCATCACTTATATCCAATTGTGTGACTAGGATCTGTGTGTGTTAATCGTAGGGTGCAGGAGTAGACGAGCCTGTTCAACAGACTTGATTACGTCTCACAAATCCTGAGATAAAACGACTTGAATAACCAAGAAAATCTAAAAAACTGTGAAGGAGCCGAGAGCGAGGCCTGCTGTGTGTTACGTGTCTGTCTGTCTGTCTGTCTGTCTGTCTGTCTGTCTGTCTGTCTGCATGTCTCTCTCTGTGTGTCTGTCTGTCTGTCTGTCTATTATTAGTTTTTAAGATGTTTTCATGTTTCTACTATTCTTGTGTTTATTAATGTGTTATATTATTGTGTTTCTTAAACTGAGTGGGCTTTAGTTGGGGTCTTTACTGAATAATCTGATAAATTCCTGGCATGGACAAAGAAAACACAAAAATTCATTATTGATAAGAAGGAGATGAGAACTTATTATGGGATGGATCATTTGTTTAATAAAGAGGACTAATATGGAGTCTGATGTGGACTTCAGTGTGTAATAAATGAATAAGAAATACTGACATGAATGACACTTTAGCAGACCCCCTGTGACAGGTCATCTCTTCTGTCACTTGGTGGTCTTCACTCTCTGAGCTCCTGTCTCACATTAACTGTTCACCCTCAGTGTCTCCTCAGATGTTCTCTCTGTGAGCTCTCAGCTTTCTCTTTAAATCTCCTCCTCCTCCTCACTGAGCTCAGACCAACTTTCACTTTTGTTTCTTCACAAGTCACTTCCTTGTTTCACTGACTGATTCTCTCTGCCTGCCTCTCCTCACACTGATGATGGCTGAAGCCCAGCTGTGTGGATTACAGGACGAGTTCACCTGCTCGGTGTGTCTGGACACCCTGACTGACCCCGTCACCATCCCCTGTGGACATAATTTCTGCTTGAAGTGCCTCACGGACTGCTGGAAAAAGAGCCAAGAGAGCAACTGTCCTCAGTGTAGAGAAAACTTCACTACGAGGCCTGCTCTGCGAAGAAATAATCTGCTGAATGAAGTCATCAAGAAATTGAAGAAGACGACTCTCAGTTCTCCTTCTCCTCAGAATTATGCCGGCCCTGGAGACGTGGAGTGTGACTTCTGTAATGGGAAGAAGTTCAGAGCGGTGAAGTCCTGTCTCACCTGCATGGCCTCCTACTGTCAGACTCACCTGCAGCCTCACTATGAAGGAGACGCCCTGAAGCACCACAAGCTGGCTGATCCTGATAGAAATCTGAAGGAGAAACTCTGTGAGAAACATCAGAAAAGTCTGGAGATATTCTGTAAAACTGATGAAACCTGTATCTGCTTGATGTGTGTGGTGACTGGACATAAAAATCATGAAATGGTTGAGCTGGAGATGGAAAGAGAAGAAAAGCAGGTGAGTGAAGTTTAGTGTTTAATGGAAACTGTTTGAATAACTTTGAGTTAAGGAATTTGTACATTTAATGTGACAGAGAAATCTATTCATCTACAGTAAAACTTGATTATCTGTCACTTGATTAACTGTCAGGACTAAATAACAAAAACCCAACCTTCTTCACGCCAGCGTCTCTCGATTACTACTGCGAGTTCTGCACATTGGAACAACAGAAATCTCAGTGTCCGTTACGTACCTTCAGCTTTAAGAGCGGTTTGTAGCTTTTCTCTTTTGTTATAATTAAACTAAACTACTATACATTGTTATGGCCTATCAACATATGTGTGTGCTGTTTGAACTTATTAAACGTTTACGAAACAGCAACAGCTCTTCAAGTATTGCTTCAGTGATGGAGTAGGAAGGCCAGCAGTGAACGAGATACAGTGGGATGCTGAAATAATTGAAAAATGTGTTGAAAATGGAAACCAGTGACGGTAACGTTATTCTGTATTAATGTTAATGGTTTTCTGCATCGTAATGTTCTTTATATATTCTGTTATTTCAGGTTGTGTTAATATATTGTGGTGTGCAGGCAGCTTGTGATGCTCTTTAAGGGGGCAGAAAGGGCTGAAAGTTGTAAGTGATGGGACTGGCTGAGGGGCTTCTTTTCTGTGAGGGGCAGACAGGAGAAGTGAGGAGAGAAGGGAAGGTGTGGAGCAGGGAGTCAGGAGACAATAAGCAGGAGTGTTTGTGGGATCAGAAATACACAACGAGTGGCAGGAGATAAACTGATCGGTAGGGAAAGCTTTCTTTGATTGTTTAGGAGGTGAGCTCTGTAAGCCAAATAACAGATTGTAAGACGGGACACCGCTTGTTAGGGAATGAAGACTCCATGTAAAACGTAGAAAACTCCAGGACCTCTGATTTGTATTTGCTTATTACGCTGGTCATTACAATCTATACTAATAAAAGGCAAAGCCCTCACTGACTCATCACTAATTCTCCAACTTCCTGTTTAGGTAGAAGGCTGAAATTTAGCAGGCTCGTTCCTTACAGCTTACTTACAAAAGTTGGGCAGGTTTCATTTCGAAATTCTACATGCACTTACAGAAGTGACTTTGTGACGCTGCCACCAAATACTCACAGAAAAATCCACAAGTTAACACACACGCTGTCTTTACAGTTTCTCCACACTGAATCCTCCAGGCACTACTTACAAAAGGTTACTTTGACAATCATGTTACGTTATTTTTAAAATTTTTCCTTTTCTTAGCGCAAGCACAGCTGAGAAGCTTCGATGCATATGTTAAAAAAATCACACATTTAATCACACTTTGTAATACTAGGGGAATTTCTGTCAATGCATGATTTCCTGGTACACCGATTACATTGATCAGCGCTTCCCGATTCATTTTAGCCTCGCACACCCTTGGTTTGAGAAGAAGTATGAAAAAATATGAGCTTAACACAGAAATACAGATCACCAATTGAAGCTTTATTAATAATCAATTCGCCATCAATAATTGTTTTGGTAAAGCCATACTCAGTGTAATCCTCCTTCCATTTTATAATTTTTCCGCGACTAGCCATGATTAAATGAATGGTAAAAACGTAAGAGCGAAGCGACAGTGACTTATTCAGGCAGGCAGGCGACGGCTCAATAGCTCGAATTTGGATATAAGTAGGTTCTATTTAGTCGACAGAAATATCTTTGGCAGGAATGGAAGTTGAATTTAGTCTTTAAATTTCTATGGTAAAGAAAAAGTTATGCAATGATGACTAAATTTAACTATATAAAGTCAAAAGTTTTATATATAAAGTCATTCCCGAATATATAAAGTCAAACCTTGATTATATAAAGTCAGTGTCGGAATAAATAAAGTCAAAACTTGAATATATAAAGTCAAAACCTGAGTATATAAAGAAGCATTGGAATATTTCTGAATATATAAAGTAAGCGCTGGAATATATAAAGTCAAAACTTAAATATATAAAGTCAGCACTTTTATTCTAGTTTGGACATTATATATTCCGACAGTGACATTATATATTCAAGTTTTGACTTTATATATTCTGATGCCGACTTTATATATTCACAAAATCAATGTATTTGCCTGTTTGACACTTCATAGTATATGTGTGTGTGTATATATGTACACATGTATGTACTCGTATGTGTATATATATATATATATATATATATATATATATATATATATATATATATATATATATATATATATATATATATATGCCAGCAACACTCATGACAATGACAAAACAATTACATTGTCAATCATGTTACGTTATTATTAAAATGTTTTTCCTTTTCTTTTACTTCTCCATTGCCAAGCGGGTATTTTGCTATATATATATATATATATATATATATATATATATATATATATATATATATATATATATATATATATATATATAAAAATACTAGCAAAATACCCGCGCTTCACAGCAGCGAAGTACTGCCTTAAAATTTTTATTAAGAATAAAATTAAACCTTTTTAAACTGAGGAAAAATATACCAATAATTATTTGTTAAGGATCTCTCTGTATACTACATTGTCAGTTCGGCCCTCCGGTTGTAATATGACCAAGCTGTGCGCTGAGCTTACTCTTGAGCATGTAACGTACAGTTGGCCATGTGAACAGTAATCTTGTTTCAAATCTCACAGCTTGGATTGCTGCTGTCATAATCGGTTTGAGTTTCATGGTTTGTTTCAATTACGTCAGTATTTTTAGGACTTGTGTTGAAGAGACATTCGGCATCTGTCAAGCGTTGTAAGTATACAACTGGTTTCATCGATAACTTCACATCCAGCTTTTGAGAGTTGAAACATTCATAAACATCAAAGTGTCCACTATTGAAATCGTCACCTGTGAATCTAAGATGTTTAAGAGGCATTGGCGGTTGTCGAAAGGTGTAAACTATTTGGCCATTTCGGTACACTTGAAAGCGACAACTGAACAATTCAGCGGCAGCCATCAACTCACATGCAGATGCATAGGTGAAGGGCTTAAGCATTTCACTCTTCTAGTGCTCCTGTGTAGTCTAATTATCTCCTGTACCATCATCAGTCCACACCTTGAACCTGTCCCAGTCATTCAATACATAAGACACAATGTTCCTCCGGATATCAAGAGTGAGCCTGAGATGGCCGTGCAATATGTAACAGAGAGAATGGAAAAGATAGGCGCCATCTCTGGTCATGGAAACCACTCGGTAAGTGACAGTTCTTTGATCGATGGTGATCACCTCGATAGAAATATGTTAATGGGGATACGGTTGAAATGATAAAGGAAATGAGTACCTGAACAATGTAAAGTAAGTCTAAAATACCTACACAATAACTATAATCGTAATAAATGAACAATAAAACAGCGGAGAAGCCGTCGATTAAATAAAAAGGCTGTAGTTATCAGCAGGGAGACGTGAATCCCCTGGCGAAGCAAGGAAGGGAATGTAGAGACCGGAGTGACGGACAGCCTTATATAGGCAGGCAGCCAACAACATGGGAGGTGTTGGGATGGGGGACCCAATGCCGCCTCACGGTGACTGAGCTGCAGGCTATGGACATATATATTTACGTAAGTAGGATTCAGTTAGCGTTGGGAACCCGCGTACCAAATTCTTGAAGATGGGCCCATAAGTAACAAAGACTGTTGAAAAGTTCAATATGGCGGCCGACAGTGGCATCATACCACCGAAATAAGTACCAAATTTCAGCCTTCTACCTACATGGGAATTTGGAGAATTAGTGACGTTGGAAAGTTCAATATGGCGGCTGACAGTGGCGTCATACCACCGAAATAAGTACGTACATTGGTTTCGGTTAGCGCAGGTAAGCCGCCTACCAAATTCCGTGAAGATGGGGCCATAAATAAGAAAGTTCAACATGGCGGACGTTGTTGACCGTTATGACCGTTACGCGTAGAATTTCAAAATGAAACCTGCTTAATTTTTGTAAGTAAGCTGTAAGGAATGAGCCTGCGAAATTTCAGCCTTCTACCTACATGGGAAGTTGGAAAATTAGTGACGTTTGAAAGTTCAATATGGCGGCCGACAGTGGCATCATATCATCGAAATAAGTACGTACATCGGTTTCGGTTAGCGCAGGGAAGCCGCCTACCAAATTTCGTTAAGATGGGGCCATAAATAAGAAAGTTCAACATGGCGGACGTTGAGAACCGTTATCGACCGTTACGTGTAAAATTTCGAAATGAAACTTGCTTAACTTTTGTAAGTAAGCTGTAAGGAATAAGCCTGCCAAATTTCAGCCTTCTACCTACAATGGAAGTTGGAGAATTAGTGATGAGTGAGTGAGTGAGTGAGTGAGTGAGTGAGTGAGTGAGTGAGTGAGTGAGGGCTTTGCCTTTTATTAGTATAGATAGATATGAGAACAACACTCATATCAATGACAAAACAATTACATTAACAATCATGTTACGTTATTTTTAAAATTTTTCCTTTTCTTTTTTATAACTTCTTTAACACACTACTTCTCCGCTGCGAAGCGCGGGTATTCTGCTAGTATTATATGAATTAATTCATTTTGATAATACTCTATTATATTTTGTTAATATAGTTTTTTACGACCGTTCGCTAAATTAATTTACTGTATGTCATTTTTAAAGTAGCTGCTCTGCTATCCGTCTTTTCTCTTATCCGTCACAGCCTCGGTCCTCAACCCTGACTGATAATCGAGGTTTTACTGGACCTTATAAACCTGATGTTTCAAGCTCAGAGCATTGGCTGCTGGAGTCCATCCTGGTGAGACTGATGCAAGTCATGAAACAGCTCAGGATGAGATCCCCAAGATGGCCCACAAACAACTGAGTTCTCTATTCACAGCCAGCTGAGTTTCTTTCTGCTCTGATCAGTTTCTCTTTTGAGTTTCTAAGGCAGTGGGAGGCCAACTATAGCCTGCTGTCTAGAAATGTCCCACCAAATGTATGATTATGACAAAGACTCTGAGCTTTCATATTTGGTAAAACCCTAACAAGTCTAGCAGGAGTGTAAAGAACTTACTAGAAGTGCCAGTCTGACCATCTAAGCCAAATTTCAAATCCCCCATCACTACTACACAACCTCAATGTACAGTAAGTTCAGATGAAGACACTTAACTTCAGTCCACCATTTGGTGTTTCTTCAAATAAAGGACTAGTGTCACATCGGCTCTGCCAGGTCTCAGTAAGTGACACAAATGTGGCCGAGTACTTAGTGGAATATTAAAAGAGCTCGGCTCACAGGTGAACACACGTTTAGAAACCAACATCTCAAACAACAATGAAGTCTATAAAGTGGCCTGATATTTTTCAGTTTAATATGAATCCGGTCACTAATATCGGTATCTAATTTTTGATCTCTTTATGTTTCTATTGTTAGGCTATCACTTGATTTGGATTGATTTACATAAATCAGTTGTTCAGATGTCCCTGATAGCAGACATGTAATTGTAGGACAGACTGGCACTGCTTGGTCAGAAGTCTTTTTCTTAAGCTGCCACCGTCTTCCCCTCTTTTATAGACTCGTAACTTCAGCTCAGACGTCAGTTCACTTCACCAGGACTCTCCTTGACAGTTTTGGGTCTCATCTGATCAGTCTGATCAACCACAGCAAATGACACCCAGCAATGTCTCAGTATGTCACTCTTTATCACTTTGTGACTGAAGAAGGAGCCAAAACTCAACTTGATGGACAACACTTAGCAGGAATTAGCAGTAAAAAAGGTTGGATTTCTGTTCATCGAAGACACCTACAGCAGCAAGTCCACTCCGTCCTTTATAACCCTTTGTAAGCACTAGAACTCTGATCTCTGCCCCGGATTATCTTCTGCCCTGTAGTAAGATCCTTATTGTGGCCATCACAAAGGCTAAATGATCTGTTCTGCTCCAAAGGGTAACGGAGTGCCAGATGGTAAGAGCTGAACACTACTTTAATGGAGCTGAATGTGGGTGTCTCATTCAGTCCTGACTTGATAAAGGAAAGCAAGGTGCACAAGTAAGAGAGACCACCTATAAAATCTGTAGAATTACTGAAGGAGGACATCAACCAGCAGTTGTACATTTTTTTGCCACTAAAAGATAACCAGCAAGTATGAAACCTCAAAGACTTTTAACTGCAGAACAACTCACAGTCATAGGAGACAAGGACAAGAGAGAGAAAAGAATCTGTTAGAAGAAAGACAAAGCAAACTGAATGTTCTTATATGTGTGACAGAGGAAGCTCTCCATGGAAACAACAATCTGGACAAAGCGTCACCACCACCTGAGTGACCATAAACCAAGTCAGGAGATCACCTGCTCGGAGTCTGAGAACTTCTGACTGTGACTCGGTAGTTAAGATAAAGCCAGGGGTTGAATTCTGGGAGTTGACATCACCATAACTGTGTGAAGGAGAAGGCTTAGCTGTTGTGAGGGTCTCTTCAGAAATTCAGTAAGAAATCTAAAGTGGACTTGAATCAGTTCAGAGCAGCGTCTCACACACACAGAGGAGCTGTAAGAGAGTGTAGACAACCTGTGAGGAAAACCAAACTGCCATCACAGTGCTGACTCGAGAAACTTAATAAGTAACTAAGAACTGAAGGAGAACTGAGACGAGAAAATTTAAAAGCTGGTTCTGAATGAATGATGTGTCCTGGGATATTTGTGGGATAAAAAATATGAGAAATAAAATCACAAGTAATGTGTCTTTCCTATAAATGCAAGAGAAATAACCAACTAAGGTAACAGAGACTCATGTTTGGTGTTGTGTGTTGATGTTGTCTGTCTTTATACACTTGAATACGTACATCTTTAGGTGTCTTTATATTAGAAATACATTTTATTTTTCCACTGTGACTCTTCCCTGGTAGAGTTTGCATGTTCTCATTGTGCTTATGGAAGATAAAAAATGTATGTATTAGCAGTATTTGCATAAATGGACATAAAAGTAATTAACAGCTTCAAAAGCATTAGATTAAGCATAAATTAGAATGACAAGCTAATAATAAGAATTGTCAAGCAAATGGTTAAATACAGACATAAGTTATATTGCATTTTCTAGTTAAAGCCTGATTGAAAATTACCAATATTGGGAAAGGAAGGATAGAACAGGAATAGAATGACATGTAGAAACTACCCCAGGAGATTAAAAACAAAGGAGAATAAGAGCACCTGTTGAGTGATACTAATAACAAAATGTAGAAGAAATGGTCAGGATAGGTGCGTGAGAAACCAGCTGGAATAGTAGCTGGAATAAGAGTGCACAAATATGGAAGAAGGAACTTCTGCCCAGCCAAGGCCAATAAAATTGAACAAAACAGAAAGTAAAAATGGACAACAGACAGTGAAAATACCGTAGGCCAGCTACTGGGGAAGTCAGGAGATAATAATGGTTCTCATGAAAACTCGAGGTATCGGCTGGGCAGGTGCAGAGGGGAGTCAGAGAATAACAGCAAATGAGCTAATGTGAGCGAGGTCGGAATGAAATGAAATGACTACAACAACAACATTTATTTATATAGCACTTTTTCATACAAAAAATGTAGCTCAAAGTGTTTTACATAAAGAAGAATAGAAAAATAAAAGACACAGTAAGAAAAATAAGTAAGACACACTGAGACACTCCTTGTGTGATTTTTGGATATACAAGACAAGAGAAATTGTGTTCTTTGCAGTGTGAGGTGCGCAGAGTGAAGAGTAAAGCAGACAGGCCTGTTCCTTGTGCTGCTCCAGTGTTGCTCACACAGTTCTTGAGTCTGCCTGACAGATAGTCCATCATCAGGACACCACAGGCTCACCCACCTGCACATCTCTGAGCTGACCCCTTAACAGGGATGGCTGGGTTGGTCTTGAAGGCTCTGGTGAAACCAAAACATATAAACATAATAAACATTTCTTGATTATAAGAGACGAGATGTGATCTTTCTGAAGAGAATTTTTGGAAGTTCACAGAGACGGATTCAAGATCCGCGAGATGGAGACTTTGGCCATTTCGAAAGTCAACAAAAATTAAAGTAAAGATCGCATTCACACTGACAAACGGAAATTATTACTCAGTAAAATAACAGAACAGCGAGAAGAGATTGAATATATTGTTTGGATTGAAACTTTAAGTCAGAGACTTGTAGATAGTCTAATTCGTGTTGCCATCAGGGAGAAGTAGTGTGTCTTCCCAATGAAGAGGTCTCTCCACGAGAATTAAAAGATTTGTGGTTTGGTGAAAGTGAAATCCACGTACGCGGTCACCCTTGGGTCACAGAGTAGCACAGATACACAGGAGATTTTAGAGACAAACGTTGTTCATACACTTCAAACAAACACAAGTCTCTTTCAGGAGTGAATTAAGCTCCATGTGTAGTCGGAGGGTACAGTTCTGTCTCTCAGTTAGAAGAATAGAAAATCTTCCTGTTCATAGGGGTGCACCTCGGGAGCGGGACCACCACAGGAGCAGAGGATGTATGGAGGAGAAGCGAGACAAGGCAGTGAGACAAAAGGACAGGTGCTGTACAGGCTTTTAAATGGTTGAAGTGTCACACGAACCAAACCTGGGGGTGAGTGAGCGAAGTGAGAAGGAGGCGTAGCTCACTAGTTTTTTTAAAAATAATAATTCATCACCTAAGCAAAACACCTGAGGTAAGTAATATATTAAAATATAATTTCTGAGTTTTAGAATTCCTTTTACTTGCCTTCTTCCTGAATTCAACAGAATCATTTGAGTATTTCAGTATCTTACTTGACTCCAGAAAATGAAAACGGCAGACAACGTCCTTACATGTCTGACTCAGGATATCAAATGGCCTTGCAGATCCTATCATTGCTGACATGACGTGTTTTAAGTCTTCCTGGCCTTTCACCAGTTTCTTTACTTTACACTCCAGTTTGTTTTTATTATTTTTGGTGTTGTGTGAACTTCACATTTCAAGAATTATCTCACACACCAGTGTGCCTTCAAATTGTCTTCTGCATTTGACGTTCTCTTCAAGCCCAAACTCAATCTTACATCAATTAAATTAAACCTTTCTTTTAATCTTTATTGTCATTCCTGTTTGTTAAATCAAATCTGAGTCGTTTCATGAAATGTCAAACAAATGTGTTGTGAAAATATCAGGAGTCAGAAAGAGAAGAAGAAATCACAAAGTGAACGTGAATTCTGATCTGACCACGCATGTCCTCTTGTGTGTCCAAACAGAAACATCTGGGGGCAACACTGAGTGACATCAAGAGGAAACTTGAGGAGAGAGAGAAGACACTGAAGGAGACGAGGAGGGCGATGGACAAGATGAAGGTGAGTGGAATAGGAAGACAACACTTCATATCAAACAGGGGGGAGAAATAAATGAGAACTTGAAGAGCAGCAGAGCTTCACTGGTGATGATGAGTAGGGACACGAGAAGAGAGAGTTAGAGAAGATGTGTTGTGGTGTCCTTCCTGGCCTTTCACTGTTGACAGAATCCCAGGTGTTATTCAGTGGAGACTCAGACAGCATCACCCTAACGTCCACTGATATTCCATCATCTACTTAAAGGAGACTTAACTCTACTGACAGAAACTCGACAGAAGGTCGACGCTGATGTTCTGAATGAGATCAGCAGGCACAATGTCCATTAATGGTCTAAGTTGTTTTTATTTTTAAAATATCATTGCATACAATCAAGTTCAACTTATACAACAAATGACTTTCAAAGTCAAACTAAAAAATAATAAAAAATCAGAAAGTTAAAACAGAAATCTAAACAAACAAAAAAATTTAAAACTACCAAACAGTATTTACGCTGCAGCTAAGAAAAAGAGTGAAGAGCAGAGAACTGGGCCAAAATTCCTGATAATTTAAATAGATAGATAAAAAAATAAATTAATAAAAAGGCAGAATTTCCTTTTCCCTTGCTATGTATGCTTATTTTAAAGTTTTATTAATTAGCTCTTGTCATATTTTACAAAGGTTTTGAACAGATCTTCTAAGTGAGAATTTGTTTTTTTTAAATGTCAAACATCAGTGATCCAGTGACTTATCACAGATGGGCTGGGGGTCTTTAAGTTCAGCAGGACAAGTCCACGAGCTCACAATGTGGTCAAGGCAGTTACAGTCAATGTGTCCTCCTCCACTTTAGGCCCTTCTGGTAGCCCACCAACCACAGCTGTTAGTGAGTTAGGAGTGATTGTGACGCCCTGGCTGTCTGATAAAACATTCAAACATTTTGGCCCTAAATGATGTTACTTTGTTGTCCTCCCAAAACATGTGGCCCAGTTAGGCTGGATATCGATTCCCACACTTGCACGTTCGATTCTTCCCAATTTTAAATGAGATAAATGTGATCGATGAAAGAGTCGAAGTCAGATGGTTGAATTCTTCGCACATATGGAGCTGGAGTGTATTCTATGCATGATTGACTTTCACTCCTTTTCCCTTAAAGGGGAGATTCTTTGAAATGTTTTTATATTGTACTGGTGGTCTGATCCATCCTCTTATAATTGTTCATTTAGAACTGGACACATGTGACAATGACAACTGGATCCTTCCATCTCTACTCCAGCCAGGAGACTATCCGCCCAACTAGGGAGGTTTTCCACATGTGCATCATAAGGCAAAACACCATATGAGACTCTCTGTATCTGGAGTAAAGCTTCATCTAAATTCCCTAATAATAAATCTCATGTTATCATTTCTTCCTCATTCTAGTGGCTGGTTATGAGGTGACCTTTTAGATCTTCTCATCCTCACCTATCGTAGAGTTATGTGATTCACTGTCCAGATGTGCAAAGTTCTGAAAACAGCAGAACACCTCCAGCTTTGGGGTTGATGATCCTGGACAGCAGGCACCTTTTACCTCACATTTACTTCCTACATAGTAACACACAGCCAGGTGTCATCATATAAGTATGAGTCATAGTTACAATAGCAAATTCATCTATACTAATAAAAGGCAAAACCCTCACTGACTGACTGACTGACTCATCACTAATTCTCCAACTTCCCGTGTAGGTAGAAGGCTGAAATTTGGCAGGCTTATTCCTTACAGCTTACTTACAAAAGTTGGGCAGGTTTCATTTTGAAATTCTACGTGTAATGGTCATAACTGGAACCTATTTTTATCCATATACTGTAATAGACTGCAGCTCGATGGCCATGGGAGGCGGAGTTGCGTGTCACATCATCACGCCTCCCACATAATCACGTGAACTGACTCTGAACGCATTACACAGAAAACAAGGAAGAGCTCCAAAGAGCACTGAAGAAAAAACGCATGCAAGCATATTCATAAGTGCAGCTACTGTGGAAACAAAGCACGGTGTAAACCGTAAGTTTAAATTAAGTTTATGGACACGCTCCCGCTATCGTTTGTCATGCCTACGACGAATACCATATTTGCAAGATACAAGTTTAATGAGAAGACACGAGGTATAAACAAGACTTTGGATCACTTTGTAATGGAGTTTAAATTGCTGTAGCGAGAAACTTTTAAGTGCCGGGTCTTAGCTAACATTAAATAAAGCCATGGACATCGTAACATCACACGAGAGAGAAGCTCACGTGAACTGACTGAATGCAGTACGAGTGATCACTTCCATGCATCAAACCTGTTCAAAAAACGCATTACACAATTGACAAGGTAGGAAAAGAATATGCTCCGAGCTGAGCTCCACAGCTAACGCGGTCTTGTGGAAGCAACTTCGTCACGCTGCCACCAAATACTCAGAGAAAAATCCACAAGTTAATACACATACTGTCTCTAGAGTTTCTCCACACTCTGAATGTATTTCTTGTATCCCCATTATACCCTCTGATCTCCCATTTCAATTCAAATGCCTCCAATTTCCAGTGAGGCTCTACTTTGTGATGACAAGTAATAAGTCTCAGGGACAGACCCTACAAAAGGTTGCCATTAATTTCAGGCAAGATTGCTTTTCTCAAAACTATACGTTGCATTCTCAAGAGTGAGCTTGCGCAGCTTCGTCATATTACAACCGGAGTGCTGAACTGACAACGTGGTATATAAAGAGAACTATAACAATCATAATAAATGAACAATAAAACAGCGGAGAACCCGTGGATTAAAAAAAAAGGCTGCTTCCTTGGTGAGGCAAGGAAAAAGGATGGCCTTATATGTCGTTCGTTTATAAAACAGCGGAGAGCCTTATATGAGCAGGCAGTCAGTTAAAGAGGGGAATCAAAAAATTACTATAATCGTAATAAATGAACAAAAAATAGCGGAGAAGCCACGGATTAAAGAAAGGAAATGGGTACCTGAACAGTAAAGTAAGTCTCAAATAGCTACACAATAACTATAACAATCGTAGTAAACGAACAATAAAACAGTACAGAACCGCCAAAGAAAGGAGATAGGACGGCCTTATATGGTATACTGTGTTTCATAGACATTATGGAGATTCTCTTCTTGATTTACACTCCACACATGGTGGTTGCTACATAACTCAGCTTGCCGTAGCTTTCTTTCTTTTGTATGGTTGATGATGATCATGATGATGGTGATGAAGAATCAAAGGCTCATAGGATTTCCTCACAAGTCACACTTATGAGATGCAGACCTTCAATTGTATAATCATATTAAAGTGCTTTCTCCCTACATGTGTTAGTCTTTACATTTAATTTCATTTCATTAAGTTTGTCTCGGAACCATAAAAAGCCCAACGCCTTGTTTTGTGTGCCAAGTCAATTCTGGACCCTCCTGCCCCCTCAATCTCTTTATCTTGACTCTCCGCTCATGGAGTCCTGTGTGAAAAGCTCATTGATAGTTAAGGTTGATAATCTCTGATGCTCCACTACACTCCACCAAATATTCTCCTAAATAACCAACAAGTCAATGACAGACGTTCTCACCATCTAAACCCACGCTGACTGCCCACCACACTGATCCTTCATTCAGAAGAGACCCCTCTTATCAGCATTACTTACTTTTAAATGTCTCCTTTCTGAAATCTCGTCCCCTCTTCTCTCCTGATTCAGACTTTCTCTTCTTGCTGTGTCCTTTCCGGCTGATGGAGACTCGCTGAGCTTCACTGTCACCGCTGATTTCTCATCTGAGGACCGGAGAAAGGATCTGTCAGATCTGACAAAGAGTATGGAGAAGATCAGCCAGGGGGACTTCATGACAAGGACTTCATCAGGTATAGCGTCTGGTGACATTGTGTTTGTTTTTGAAGTCTATTAGGAGGACCAGAGTGACAATAAGAGGACACTGAAGAAGGCCTGCTCTTTAACATTTATCTGCCAACCTTTGCGGTTTATTATTTCTACTATATAGTGCCTTTCACAGTCATTAGCTGAGTGATAACAAACTCTCTAAATAATCAGCTGTGCTCCCCAAATCAAGCGTTAATGGTGGAGTGGCAGAGAGAAGATACTCTCAAATAAAAGACAAATGAGAGCCTGAGAGCATCAAGGAAAAGATTCAAAGATCTGATGAGACAAACATTGAACTCTTTATACAGAAGACCAAGCAGGATGTCTGCAGAGGACCAGGTGCTACTCACGACCTGCCTAATGCCATCTCCAGAGTGAAGATGGTGGTGACAACATCAGGCTATGGAGACAGAGTGACAGGTCAGAACAGAGGGGAGGAGAAGTGCAGTCAAATATAAAGAGGACATTAAAGAAAACTTGTGACCTCAAACTGGGCGATGGATCAACATCATGAAGACTACAGCCAAGACAACACTGGAGTGGCTTTGTGACATGTCTGAGTGTCCTTGACTGACAAGACTGAGACCCCACAGAACAGGAGACATCTGAAGATGGCAGTTCACAGAAGCTTACCTTGAAATCTGACGGAGTTTGAGAGGATCTGCCAGGAAGAAAGGGATCAGCTGTCCAAATCCAGGAGTGTAAAGCTTGAAGTGACACTTAATCATGAAGACCACCAAAGGGGCTTCCACAAAGACCTGATTTGTCTGAATACTTCTAGGAAGGAGAAGTTTCAGTTTTGATTTGTAATAAATGTGCAGACCTTCCTGAAGGCCTGCGCTCACTTTGTCATTATGGGTTACTGAGTGTAGACTGATGAGCACAAAAGGCGCTGTACAAAATTCCCTGCTTTATGCTGAACCTCGGCAAGACACGCCCCACAAGACTACTGCGCATGCACAGCGTTTTGTTCCTGAATTGTAACGCGCTCACAGTCTCTTCCTGCTTGTTTGCGTTTTTCAAGTTACAGTTTGCTGTTACCTTTTGTAATTGTGTGTTGTGCTTTACTGACAAAGTAAGTCTTTTCCTTTTTTTGCAGCTTTCACTGTAACTTAACATCTTAGTTAAAGTTGCAACTTATGTTGACGGTCAGTTCAAGTATAGAGAAGCGCTATTATGGCTATGTTTGCTGTTTGCGAATGAACATATTGATAAGTCTGTGCACTGTTGACCTTAGGGGAGAGATGCGCTGTATTTTACTTTATTCCAGGATGTTAAAATGTGTTAATTCTTACAGTATTAAACGTAAAGTTTTTTTTGTTTTTTTTTGTAAACGAATGCCGTCTTGTATGGGGGAATATTTCGAACAAAATTAAATAAATAAATCAATAAATCAATGCGCAAATAAATACAAGTACTGTGAAAAGCGAGCATAAATGTGTTACGAAATATGTTTTTTGTTGCTTATTTATTTATTTAATTTTGTCCGTAACATTCCTCCAAACCATCATGAAATACGACTTGAAATAAAACTGTCACTTTCACTCGTCAAAGTTGAGAAGGTGTGCTCTAACACCCCCTCTAGTTATTGATTTGGTGAATCGGTAGCACAAGAATTAATTAGAAAAATGTTTACTTCTGCCGATGAGATGGATTCTGCCGAAGATATTACATATTTCTGAGAGAGAATTGAAGATTTATCGGAAGAAATTGAAATGTTGTTACAATGTTTGCCACTGATCAGAGTTGTAAAGTTATTTGAAAAAGTAGCTGCGAATCTGCACCTGACTTTATACTCGTAAAACAAGGGTCAGATACTCAGTTCAGAATATTAGTTGGCGCTGCTTTGGGCATTCCATGTCAAAGTACCTAAACTAATAGAGCCGGTGCAGCTTACCGTATATCAAACTGGCTCATTCGCCTTGTGATCGTCTTCTCCGATACACCATATAGATCTGCAATCGGTCGTACTTTTAAACCACAATACGTAATATCTTCGGCAGAATCCATTTCTTCGACAGTAGTAAACATTTTTCTATTTCTTGTGCTGTCAATTCACAAATCAATAACTAGAAGGTGTGTTAGAGCGACCCTCACAACTTTGACGAGTGAAAGTGACAGTTTTATTTCAAGTCGTATTTGATGATGGTTTGTAGTAATGTTACCGACAAAATTAAATAAATAAATAAATGAATAAATAAGCAATAAAAAACATATTTCGTGACAGATTTATTTATTGAGGCTCTAATTTCATGTCACATTTATTTATTTTTTTCACATTTCACTGTAGTTTTATTTATTTATTTATATATTGTTTTATTTATTTATTTAGTTTTGTCCGAAATATTCCTCCATAGTCTTGGACGTTACGCTGATCCTTTTATTCTGGTTAATAGTGCCACCTACTGGTTTGATTAAACAATACGTAAAGTTGAGTGATGTTTAACTTTGCTCTTCCTGAATACTGTGTAACTTTGACATTTAATTAGTTATGTTCATATATGTATTTCATTTGTATTTGTGCACTTATTGTATTCATTTATTTCTGTTTAGATACCACACATACACTTACGTACACAAATCTATCAAAGTACTTGAAGCGAGCTGGTGAAGGGTGTTATCTACTCTCTGGTGTAGCTGCGGTTCTTTTTATATGAAGAATTAGGCCAGCAAGTGTACAATCAGCACAGTGACGTACAACTGTCTCTCACAGGCACATTAATCCATTTAAAATTAAATCAACAACATGGTAAAGTGTTCAGAAAGTGAGGGAGTCTCAATACTCTCTGACTCCCCGTATATTTATTATTAATATGAATATTCAAATCGACATTTGGCCTAATTTGCCAGCCCTTGTATATTTTATAAATGTTTTATTTGAACTCCTCTGCATTTGTAATTCGTGTTTAAGAACTAAACTAAGCTCCCACAATGCCATCTTCACAGTTTCCATTCTTCTTCTCTTTTCTTTTTATTTTCAGCTCATGAAGCTCCAGTTTTCGCCCTCCAGCCTCCTGAACCTCAGAGCAGAGACGACTTTTTAAAATGTGAGTTTGTGCTTTGACTGAATGGATCATCACAATAAAAATCATTGAAGTTTTAATAGAGCAGGACAGGCTTAGGATATGAAAGTCTGAGTGTTGTGTGACTGAGGGGCTGAGAGTGATGGGGGTCCTGTGACTGGTGCATTATGGGATAGAGAGACTCAGGCAGGGAATCACCAAAGCTGTCTGTTGAACCCGAGGTGAAGACTTCAAGACTTCCTCCACAGAGCTTCATATTCTCAAGATGTTTGATGGTCCACAAGACTGTAGCCCACCTACCTGATGAGACCACCAGAGTAAAGTTGACCTCAGATTAAACAGATGGTGAGGAATGGAAGAGAAAATGCAGTGTGGTGTGGTGGTGAAGACTTTGGAGTTTAAACCCTGAGGTTGTGGGTTCAAATCCCACTACTGACACCACTGTGTGACCTCAGCAAGTCACTTCACCTGCCTGGGCTCTGATTGGACAAAGAAAAGAAAAGGAAACAATGGAATCTGAGATGATGGGAGTCACCTTGGATAAGAATGACAGTCAAATAATAAAAAGAGATGACAGGAAACACACTAAAGAAAGAAAGTGAGAGACAATGACAGATGGGAAAGGTACTATATAATAGATGGATAGATAGATAGATAGATAGATAGATAGATAGATAGATAGATAGATAGATAGATAGATAGATAGATAGATAGATAGATAGATAGATTAAAAATAGTAAATGCTGACTGCAGCTTTTTTTAAAATAATTTATGTGGTTGTTAAGTGTGTCAGTTGATTGATTTTAAATTAAAGAGGTGGACTGTGACAATAAAACATGTCATTTAATAAAGCCAGCGGTCAGTGTGGACAGTCCATCAGAACTCTGACCTCAATGGTGACCTTATGTTGTTTATCATAATTTCTGACGACTGAGATGACTTTCAAATGACTGACTTGCCTGCCTTTCTCTTTGTTGTCTGTTGTTGTATTTTTATGATTTAATTTTTAATTCCCACAGATTCTGTCCAATCAGATGAGCTCTTTACTATTAGTGTTTCGTCAGCGCAGCTCCTGATTGGTTCTTGTTAATTGTCTGTGTTGTGCTCCGCCCCCAGTCCCGTTACACACTCCCAGATTTCCTCACTCGTTTTCTTTTCTCTCCTTTCAGACTTCTGTCCCCTCACACTGGACATCAACACGGCACACAGAAAACTCCGTTTGTCTGAAGGGAACAAGAAGGTGACATGGCAGGGAAAAGTGACTAAATATCCTGATCATCCTGACAGGTTTGACTTTTGGCACCAAGTTCTGTTCAGAGAAGCTCTGACTGGGACTCGCTGTTACTGGGAGGTGGAGTGCAGTGGAGACCTCTTGAGGATTGGAGTCGCATATAAAGGACAGAGAAGGAAAGGAGGGGTATGGGAGTGCGTCCTTGGAAACAACGACAAGTCCTGGTGTTTGCTGTGTTCTCATTCCCAGTACTCTGTGATTCACAATTACCAGCAGACTGTAATCAGCGCCCCCCACAGCCCCAGAATAGGTGTGTATCTGGACTGGCCTGCTGGCTCTCTGTCATTTTATAGCGTCTCACACACAATGACCCTCCTGCACAGGTTCAACACCTCCTTCACTGAGCCCCTCTATCCAGGGTTTTATGTTGGTCCTAACTGCAGTGTAACAATCAGCCATTTGACACCATGTGACCACTGACCAGTACCCTCCACCGGTCACTTGATGTCCCCACAAACTCAGGTGTCTTTGTGTTTGCAGTTTGGGGTCAAAATTAATTTTCCACTATAGGTGGGGGTGCAGCACCTCTGTGACTGAATTTTTGGAGGGTCTCCATTATTATTGGGAGGGTCTCCATTATTATTGGGTCTGAGTAGCCAATCAGGTGTGTGTATCATAGTGAGGGGCGGTGACACCTCAGACCTACAAATACCAGTCTGACCAGCAGGGGTCACTGTTGATTCACAGCCACATGTCCTTCAGGCTGACACCCCAACTGCTGTGTCCTCTGAGTGTCACTGAATGTCACCTGTCAGTCAGTCTATATAGCGTCTTTCAGTTGTGCTGCTCCAGCAGAACCACATGCCTGTCTCAGTATCCAGAGCCTCATTCCAGTGACTATTTAGGAGCACAGAGTGACAGAAGTGACTGGAGTGCTGGCCTCTGAACAGACATTGTCTGCCCCTCTATTAGTTACTGAGGTGGTCTGTCACCTCTGAATGAATTCACTGTGAATGTCTAAAGACGAGGACTCACCGCTCAGTCACATGTCGGCCATATTGATGGAGTTTGGTGTTTTACTGAGTCACTTGGTGTCACGTTAGACATTAAACTGCACCTCCTCCTTGTTGTTCCCACTGTCACCCAACCTCAAGGAGACGAGTCAGCTGACTGACTTCACCTTCACTGTCGGTGTTCAAAGTGACAGTTAGATGTGACACTTGCGGACACTTTTATCTTTCCACTGACACTCACATTCCCAGAATTCATTTACAATTCCCTCAGGACCCCTTAAGGAGGGTGTGTCACCTGACATCAGTGTGTGTGAAGAAGCCAATGAAGGCCCAGGCTGACAGCCCCCCACTGTGTATTACAGGCCTCACCAGCAGATGGCGACTATGACTTCTAAATCTGTCATCATCATGGAGCCTGAGGGGTTAAAAGGAAGAGGAGAAGGTGAATAAAGAGTGAGGGGTGAAGATGATAGAGGAGAGAGTCAGGGTGATAAAGGGTGAGATGAGTGACCTGAGACAGAGTGAGTCAGATGAGTGTGTCACTTGTGTGTTTGTCAGTTTTGTTCCTCCCTCTAATTTTCTCCTCTGTGACTTGTCACACACTGATGGCCGTCCTGTCATCACAGATTGTATTCCTCGTTGATCAAATCCGTTTCTCGATGTGTGACTGACGTCTGATTCTTTAAGCACTCGCTCATCAGACAGGTTGTCACCGGATGAGCTCTTCACTGCTGACCTAAGCCCTGCTGCCCTCTTCTGTCTCCTGTCACCTCGGCCATTGCTTCAGTCCCCGCTGTGTGACCTCATAAAGCCACTGGTCTGTCTGGTTACTCAGGTCCTCGTCACAGCTGCACACTGGCAGTCATTTAAAATCTACAGCCTGACAGCCATGTTGTCCTGTCGTCTGATGTTTGTGTTGGTTGAGGTCGTCTCCTGCTGACCTCGGGGGCTTTTAGAGCTCAGGATTAATGAAATGGAAATGTCAGTCAGCAGGGTGGGCAGGTGGGCACATTCAGGGCAAAATATCATTTAAAAGTCGATGAGCACACTGGACACATCGCCAGTCACTGATAATCGACTCCACGTCAGCTCCTGTGGCCCTCATCATGTGCTGTCAACTCAGACGCTGGTCATGTGACTTGCACCTTAGTGACATTCCTGGGACTTTCAGGGCTGTGACATCAGCTGATTCTTCTGGAGCCAAACTGCTCCCTCTTGTGGCCTCTCTGCATATTAAACACACGAGAAGTTAGGATGTGAAGAGTTTGGTGAGATCTAAAAATATTCTGAATATTGACATCACCTTGAAGGACAGTTTGGTTTAATAATAATTAATGTGTAAAAGAATACTTATTTTAGATTAATCTTTAGTTAATTATGATTAGGTGTTACATTCACAGAGATAAATGGCCTGTTAATGCTTCACAGTTTGTTAAAATTTGAATTGCTTATTAATCTAAAAAGATCAAAACACACAAAATAAAATATGAACTACTTATTTGTCAAATCTGTTTATTTGGTAACTTTTGATTTGTAAATTCCAGTGATTATATCTCATATTTCTGATGATATTTGAACTTCTTGATTATGATTAATCCCCTTTAATAAAAGGACAAGTGTCTGTGTGTCTGTCTGTGTATCTGTCCAGTTACTTTGTCTCTGTCTTTCCAACAGATGGCACATCACAAACATTTGTATTAATGCACTGTACTACTACATACATTTGTGATGCACCATCTGTTAGAACGATATTTGCAGTTCATTTTATTACTACATGCATTTCAGAATACATTCCCACAGATGGTGCACTGCAAACATTAACACTGAGATCTACGTTGATTACTTAGAATTCAACCCATCTTAGACATGCAGCACAGCTAGTGTTGTAATTAAGATCAAAAAGTTATAAATGAATATATATATAATTTTAAAGAAAATAGAGAATGCAGCAAAAAATATGGTGATGCCATACGAGTGTTTTATTCTTCCATTCGCAGCAATGAAGTTAATTATTGAGGCAGATGAGTGTTGCTCCCCAGTCTGAGTGTTTGTGTCCTGCTGTGTGTGTTTGTCCCCGTGTGTGTCCATGTGACACATGATAGTCTGCTGTGACGAGGTGAGTGGTCCCTGTGACTCCAGCCTGACCCCACACTTTCAGTATCAGCTGCTAATAAATCCTGACATTAAACTTTATTAGATACACTTCTTAAACACTTTTAGTTTTATCCCACCTTAATATTCAAGTGATGGCTGCTTGCACTCTGTACGCACAGCTGATATTATATGAGGAGTCAAAGCTGCTGTAATTCTGCTAAGATGTGGATTAGCGATAAGAAGAGACGGCTACTTCAGTCACCTCTCGAAGGGCAGCAGCTGATATTCAGACTTGCTTCAATCGACACCAAGTGTGCATCTCTGCAGCCCGGAGCCTCCACCCTGGAGCTCCAAGGAGGTGGCGTTGACTCCACTGGGCGCCAACTGGGAGGAACTTGGAGTTCGAAACACTAAGAGGCCTGCAATTCTCCAATATGACCACTAGAGGGGGGTGTACAGTGATATTTGTAAAACAGTCATAATAACGAAGTATCAAGTCATATAATTATTAGATGATGATAAGTCATAATAATATAATAATAACGATCAAGTGCCAGTGACCTTCTATTACTATTAACAGACTTGAATTTAATTTAGTTCTACTTCTTTAATAACGCGAGACTCGCAGTCAGATTAACAGGATTCAATTAACACATTTTGGGGATTGTGTTATGTAGTGAGAAGTCAAGTAAAATTACACCTATTATTGACTAACTAAGAAGATTACAATATGTAAGCTTTCGAGGTAACTTAGGCCCCATTCATTAGGCGAGATGTAATAATAAATAAAAAACATTATCGCAGATATTTTAACGCAATATCGGCGATTATTCAGCAGCTCAAGTTCTTACAGATTTGCGCCACTCGTCCAGCTCAAGTTCTCCTCCTTGCTCAGCCGACTTTCTCTTCCCAAGCCATCCCATAATAGTCACAGACACTCACTCTGTAGATGTCGCTCTCTCCTCGGTGTCTCCATCACTGATGTTCTCCTTGATCGTTTCTCGGCGCTCCTTAAATCTCCCGAGTGTGCGCACATAACCTTGGACTGTCTCAGCCCGTCTTGTGTTAATGACGGACACTTCGAGATCGCAGCACCGACTGAGCCTCGACTGTAAGCAGACGGCTATTCACGTGAGGCTCACTCCGCTAAGTCTCGGTGTGACACGCGCGCTTCACGGAGTGCCCGACTGGTTTAGTCCGGTGCTGCGCTTTGAGATCTGCGGGAACGCGCACTGCAGTGAGGTGGGGGGTGAAGGAGGAGCGCAGGTTTGGTCCGCACGTTGAATGGCACCTTCAGGTTATTACAATTGTCCCGGGCAGGTTATGAGATCGCAGGTGACTTTGACTTCATTTTGAAAGACACAAATACAAACACGCGTCATGAACATCAGAGTGTAACTGCGCCGCCACCATTTACAAGATTCAATTTGATTTGGACACAAGAAAAGTGAGACAAATGTCAGAGAATCTGCGCAGACCCTAATGAGTTCATGTCGTTGTGCTCACCGCCGCCTCCTGCTGTGCAGGTCTGGCAGTCATGAAGCGCCTACTTGTGGCGGAGCTCCTCAGTCGGCCGGCTGAACCTGACACCCCTAGAGTGGCTCTCGTGTGTCTGCCTCGCCTGCGGTTACACGGCGGAGGTTCGCTGCTGCCATCTCTTGGCCAGGCCGAGTACTGTAATATCTTTTATATAAACGGGAAAAGTAGGAAAGGCCGCCTGTTGTCTGGAGTAGTCTGACATCATGAGTGTCGTTCATAAAATTAGTAAAAGAAAGACGCTACATATCCTGCCATGCTCCCTGTGTTGTCTGGGATTGGCTCCAGCAGACCCCTGTGACCCTGTGTTCGGATATAGCAGGTTGGAGAATAACTGACAGACTGAGGACGCTACATACAATAAGGATTGAGTGGTAAACATGTAAACAGGCAAGGCAGGAATAGAACAATAAATAAACATGAGACTAAAGCAATAAGGACAAGAAGAAAGCAAGAAAGAAAGAAAGAATGCTTTGAGTTTTAATATACCTTTTATTAAACAATCATCAATCAACACAAAATCCAAAAATAAACAAACTATCAAAAAAAGAACAATCTATGTAACCTATGAATGAGTATTTTGGTGTAGTTTCATAATAATTCATTCACAAAACAAAAACACACTCCTCATTAACAATTTCACAAATTGCTTTCATTACACACCACTGTTCTACAAATGTTTGAGAATTGTAGGTCATCCTATAAAACTTGAAATCTAATAAAATTCTTATTTTTTATTGTACCTTAAAAAACCCACCAAGTCAGACTCCCTGTCATTCTTCATTTTTTTTCCTTCCTGGTGATATAAATGGCAGGCTTAGCCTGACCCAATAAATAATTTGCTGATCTGCTAACATTCATTTTTGCACTCACTTTACCAAAGCCATATATAAAAACCTGGATTGGTAAAATAAACACTAAAAACACTGCCAAGTACAGATAAAAGAGGTTGAATCCTGAAACAGTAAAGTAAACAGTGACTAACAGTTTCTCTCTGTTGGCATAAAGGACTCGTCTCTGAGATGTTGGAGTTCATTAAAGACAATAAAGAATTAACTGCCACAATCCCGTGAACAATTCTCCACTGCAGATCTCCAGTTCTCTTATTCAATGCTGGACTGTACAGACTGTCCCAAATGGGGCCGACACCCTCCGCCCCTCCCAGTTTATCCCTCCAGGGTGTATCTGGGTATCTGTATAGTTAGGACTGGTATCGAGCTTGGACACACACTTTATTGAG
Organism: Polypterus senegalus; assembly: GCF_016835505.1. Taxonomy (NCBI): domain Eukaryota; kingdom Metazoa; phylum Chordata; class Cladistia; order Polypteriformes; family Polypteridae; genus Polypterus; species Polypterus senegalus. The sequence continues at coordinate 240,150,055 of NC_053157.1, read as the reverse complement.
CTCCTTCCCTTCTGCAGAGTCAAAAGGAAGATATTTAGTTCTTCTCATTATCCTGCTGTTTTCCTCCATCATGTTCTCATTGGCATTAATTAACAAATTTGGAAATGCAGACAAAGGCTTTGGGTAATCTGTAGCTTTGAAAAAGTCTTGCAATAAGTCCTTAGCTGTTGACGGTATATTCAGATAAATCCGCCACAAAAATCTTTCTGATGTGCGCACAGAGCTCAGACCTAAAGCTGCTGCCACCATCTCTGCGCTCAGCCAACTGAGTAGCTGTGGTTGAATCAAATGTTTAATTTGGAGAATACCAGCCCTGATCAGGTGTTGTTTCAGAGATGTCGACTCTACTGCCATGGTAGAGACAACTGGCAACTCTAAAGTCCAATATAAATTTAAGGATCTTTCCTCAACGTGACCATCCAACTGTTGCCAGATTCTCAATACACTTCGGTAAAAGTCTGAAACATTACCAATGGGGAAGGAGTCACTGTCCATTAAGAAAAGCACTCGGTCCAATTACAGGTTGCCAACTTATTGCAGGAGAGCACACGCTAGTGGCTTCCAGCACACACCATATGACCATAAAATAGTTTTTGCAGAGTTTGTAGTCTGAACTCATTTTTTCTGCTCCAGATGTCCACCAGTCCTTGTCCTCCTGCACTTCTGGGTTGGTGTAAAATACTTTGGTACAGCCAATGCTTCCCATTCAAAAAAAACTAATCAACTCCC
>NC_053157.1:240132154-240148826 GCF_016835505.1 Polypterus senegalus | reverse complement strand
TTGTCATTGTCACATGTGTCCAGTTCTAAATGAACAATTATAAGAGGATGGATCAGACCACCAGTACAATATAAAAACATTTCAAAGAATCTCCCCTTTAAGGGAAAAGGAGTGAAAGTCAGTCATGCATAGAATACACTCCAGCTCCATATGTGCGAAGAATTCAACCATCTGACTTCGACTCTTTCATCGATCACATTTATCTCATTTAAAATTGGGAAGAATCGAACGTGCAAGTGTGGGAATCGATATCCAGCCTAACTGGGCCACATGTTTTGGGAGGACAACAAAGTAACATCATTTAGGGCCAAAATGTTTGAATGTTTTATCAGACAGCCGGGGCGTCACAATCACTCCTAACTCACTAACAGCTGTGGTTGGTGGGCTACCAGAGGGGCCTAAAGTGGAGGAGGACACATTGACTGTAACTGCCTTTACCACATTGTCAGCTCGTGGACTTGTCCTGCTAAACTTAAAGACCCCCAGCCCATCTGTGATAAGTCACTGGATCACTGATGTTTGACATTTAAAAAAAACAAATTCTCACTTAGAAGATCTGTTCAAAACCTTTGTAAAATATGACAAGAGCTAATTAATAAAACTTTAAAATAAGCATACATAGCAAGGGAAAAGGAAATTCTGCCTTTTTATTAATTTATTTTTTTATCTATCTATTTAAATTATCAGGAATTTTGGCCCAGTTCTCGGCTCTTCACTCTTTTTCTTAGCTGCAGCGTAAATACTGTTTGGTAGTTTTAAATTTTTTTGTTTGTTTAGATTTCTGTTTTAACTTTCTGATTTTTTTTATTATTTTTTAGTTTGACTTTGAAAGTCATTTGTTGTATAAGTTGAACTTGATTGTATGCAATGATATTTTAAAAATAAAAACAACTTAGACCATTAATGGACATTGTGCCTGCTGATCTCATTCAGAACATCAGCGTCGACCTTCTGTCGAGTTTCTGTCAGTAGAGTTAAGTCTCCTTTAAGTAGATGATGGAATATCAGTGGACGTTAGGGTGATGATGTCTGAGTCTCCACTGAATAACACCTGGGATTCTGTCAACAGTGAAAGGCCATGAAGGACACCACAACACATCTTCTCTCTCTCTTCTCGTGTCCCTACTCATCATCACCAGTGAAGCTCTGCTGCTCTTCAAGTTCTCATTTATTTCTCCCCCCTGTTTGATATGAAGTGTTGTCTTCCTATTCCACTCACCTTCATCTTGTCCATCGCCCTCCTCGTCTCCTTCAATGTCTTCTCTCTCTCCTCAAGTTTCCTCTTGATGTCACTCAGTGTTGACCCCAGATGTTTCTGTTTGGACACACAAGAGGACATGCGTGGTCAGTTCAGAAGTTAAGTGTCTTCATCTGAACTTACTGTACATTGAGGTTGTGTAGTAGTGATGGGGGATTTGAAATTTGGCTTAGATGGTCAGACTGGCACTTCTAGTAAGTTCTTTACACTCCTGCTAGACTTGTTAGGGTTTTACCAAATATGAAAGCTCAGAGTCTTTGTCATAATCATACATTTGGTGGGACATTTCTAGACAGCAGGCTATAGTTGGCCTCCCACTGCCTTAGAAACTCAAAAGAGAAACTGATCAGAGCAGAAAGAAACTCAGCTGGCTGTGAAGAGAGAACTCAGTTGTTTGTGGGCCATCTTGGGGATCTCATCCTGAGCTGTTTCATGACTTGCATCAGTCTCACCAGGATGGACTCCAGCAGCCAATGCTCTGAACTTGAAACATCAAGTTTATAAGGTCCAGTAAAACCTCGATTATCAGTCAGGGTTGAGGACCGAGGCTGTGACGGATAAGAGAAAAGACGGATAGCAGAGCAGCTACTTTAAAAATGACATACAGTAAATTAATTTAGCGAACGGTCGTAAAAAACTATATTAACAAAATATAATAGAGTATTATCAAAATGAATTAATTCATATAATACTAGCAGAATACCCGCGCTTCGCAGCGGAGAAGTAGTGTGTTAAAGAAGTTATAAAAAAGAAAAGGAAAAATTTTAAAAATAACGTAACATGATTGTTAATGTAATTGTTTTGTCATTGATATGAGTGTTGTTCTCATATCTATCTATACTAATAAAGGCAAAGCCCTCACTCACTCACTCACCCACTCACTCACTCACTCACTCACTCACTCACTCATCACTAATTCTCCAACTTCCATTGTAGGTAGAAGGCTGAAATTTGGCAGGCTTATTCCTTACAGCTTACTTACAAAAGTTAAGCAAGTTTCATTTGAAATTTTACACGTAGCGATCGATAACGGTTCTAGCGTCCGCCATGTTGAACTTTCTTATTTATGGCCCCATCTTAACGAAATTTGGTAGGCGGCTTCCCTGCGCTAACCGAAACCGATGTACGTACTTATTTCGATGATATGATGCCACTGTCGGCCGCCATATTGAACTTTCAAGCGTCACTAATTTTCCAACTTCCCATGTAGGTAGAAGGCTGAAATTTCGCAGGCTCATTCCTTACAGCTTACTTACAAAAATTAAGCAGGTTTCATTTTGAAATTCTACGGCGTAGCGGTCATAACGGTCAACAACTTCCGCCATGTTGAACTTTCTTATTTATGGCCCCATCTTCACGGAATTTGGTAGGCGGCTTACCTGCGCTAACCGAAACCAATGTACATACTTATTTCGGTGGTATGGCGCCACTGTCAGCCGCCATATTGAACTTTCCAACGTCACTAATTCTCCAAATTCCCATGTAGGTAGAAGGCTGAAATTTGGTACTTATTTCGGTGGTATGATGCCACTGTCGGCCGCCATATTGAACTTTTCAACAGTCTTTGTTACTTATGGGCCCATCTTCAAGAATTTGAGCCGCGGGTTCCCAACGCTAACTGAATCCTACTTACGTAAATATATATGTCCATAGCCTGCAGCTCAGTCACCGTGTGAGGCGGCATTGGGTCCCCCATCCCAACACCTCCCATGTTGTTGGCTGCCTGCCTATATAAGGCTGTCCGTCACTCCGGTCTCTACATTCCCTTCCTTGCTTCGCCAGTTGATTCACGTCTCTCTGCTGATAACTACAGCCTTTTTATTTAATCGACGGCTTCTCCGCTGTTTTATTGTTCATTTATTACGATTATAGTTATTGTGTAGGTATTTTAGACTTACTTTACATTGTTCAGGTACTCATTTCCTTTATCATTTCAACCGTATCCCCATTAACATATTTCTATCGAGGTGATCACCATCGATCAAAGAACTGTCACTTACCGAGTGGTTTCCATGACCAGAGATGGCGCCTATCTTTTCCATTCTCTCTGTTACATATTGCACGGCCATCTCAGGCTCACTCTTGATATCCGGAGGAACATTGTGTCTTATGTATTGAATGACTGGGACAGGTTCAAGGTGTGGACTGATGACGGTACAGGAGATAATTAGACTACACAGGAGCACTAGAAGAGTGAAATGCTTAAGCCCTTCACCTATGCATCTGCATGTGAGTTGATGGCTGCCGCTGAATTGTTCAGTTGTAAACTTTCAAGTGTACGAAATGGCCAAATAGTTTACACCTTTCGACAACGCCAATGCCTCTTAAACATCTTAGATTCACAGGTGACGATTTCAATAGTGGACACTTTGATGTTTATGAATGTTTCAACTCTCAAAAGCTGGATGTGAAGTTATCGATGAAACCAGTTGTATACTTACAACGCTTGACAGATGCCGAATGTCTCTTCAACACAAGTCCTAAAAATACTGACGTAATTGAAACAAACCATGAAACTCAAACCGATTATGACAGCAGCAATCCAAGCTGTGAGATTTGAAACAAGATTACTGTTCACATGGCCAACTATGCGTTGCATGCTCAAGAGTAAGCTCAGCACACAGCTTGGTCATATTACAACCATAGGGCCGAACTGACAATGTAGTATACAGAGAGATCCTTAACAAATAATTATTGGTATATTTTTCCTCAGTTTAAAAAGGTTTAATTTTATTCTTAATAAAAATTTTAAGGCAGTACTTCGCTGCTGTGAAGCTCGGGATATTTTGCTAGTATATATATATATATATATATATATATATATATATATATATATATAAAATATATATATATATATATAAGTAAAATACCAAAAGGAACCATTTTAATAATAGCGTAACATGATTGACAATGTAATTGTTTTGTCATTGTCATGAGTGTTGCTGGCATATATATATATATATATATATATATATATATATATATATATATATATATATATATATATATATATATATATACACATACGAGTACATACATGTGTACATATATACACACACACATATACTATGAAGTGTCAAACAGGCAAATACATTGATTTTGTGAATATATAAAGTCGGCATCAGAATATATAAAGTCAAAACTTGAATATATAATGTCACTGTCGGAATATATAATGTCCAAACTAGAATAAAAGTGCTGACTTTATATATTTAAGTTTTGACTTTATATATTCCAGCGCTTACTTTATATATTCAGAAATATTCCAATGCTTCTTTATATACTCAGGTTTTGACTTTATATATTCAAGTTTTGACTTTATTTATTCCGACACTGACTTTATATAATCAAGGTTTGACTTTATATATTCGGGAATGACTTTATATATAAAACTTTTGACTTTATATAGTTAAATTTAGTCATCATTGCATAACTTTTCTTTACCATAGAAATTTAAAGACTAAATTCAACTTCCATTCCTGACAAAGATATTTCTGTCGACTAAATAGAACCTACTTATATCCAAATTGAGCTATTGAGCCGTAAGCCTGCCTGCCTGAATAAGTCACTGTCGCTTCGCTCTTACGTTTTTACCATTCATTTAATCATGGCTAGTCGCGGAAAAATTATAAAATGGAAGGAGGATTACACTGAGTATGGCTTTACCAAAACAATTATTGATGGCGAATTGATTATTAATAAAGCTTCAATTGGTGATCTGTATTTCTGTGTTAAGCTCATATTTTTTCATACTTCTTCTCAAACCAAGGGTGTGCGAGGCTAAAATGAATCGGGAAGCGCTGATCAATGTAATCGGTGTACCAGGAAATCATGCATTGACAGAAATTCCCCTAGTATTACAAAGTGTGATTAAATGTGTGATTTTTTTAACATATGCATCGAAGCTTCTCAGCTGTGCTTGTGCTAAGAAAAGGAAAAATTTTAAAAATAACGTAACATGATTGTCAAAGTAACCTTTTGTAAGTAGTGCCTGGAGGATTCAGTGTGGAGAAACTGTAAAGACAGCGTGTGTGTTAACTTGTGGATTTTTCTGTGAGTATTTGGTGGCAGCGTCACAAAGTCACTTCTGTAAGTGCACGTAGAATTTCGAAATGAAACCTGCCCAACTTTTGTAAGTAAGCTGTAAGGAACGAGCCTGCTAAATTTCAGCCTTCTACCTAAACAGGAATTTGGAGAATTAGTGATGAGTCAGTGAGGGCTTTGCCTTTTATTAGTATAGATTGTAATGACCAGCGTAATAAGCAAATACAAATCAGAGGTCCTGGAGTTTTCTACGTTTTACATGGAGTCTTCATTCCCTAACAAGCGGTGTCCCGTCTTACAATCTGTTATTTTGCTTACAGAGCTCACCTCCTAAACAATCAAAGAAAGCTTTCCCTACCGATCAGTTTATCTCCTGCCACTCTCGTTGTGTATTTCTGATCCCACAAACACTCCTGCTTATTGTCTCCTGACTCCCTGCTCCACACCTTCCCTTCTCTCCTCACTTCTCCTGTCTGCCTCTCACAGAAAAGAAGCCCCTCAGCCAGTCCCATCACTTACAACTTTCAGCCCTTTCTGCCCCCTTAAAGAGCATCACAAGCTGCCTGCACACCACAATATATTAACACAACCTGAAATAACAGAATATATAAAGAACATTACGATGCAGAAAACCATTAACATTAATACAGAATAACGTTACCGTCACTGGTTTCCATTTTCAACACATTTTTCAATTATTTCAGCATCCCACTGTATCTCGTTCACTGCTGGCCTTCCTACTCCATCACTGAAGCAATACTTGAAGAGCTGTTGCTGTTTCATAAACGTTTAATAAGTTCAAACAGCACACACATATGTTGATAGGCCATAACAATGTATAGTAGTTTAGTTTAATTATAACAAAAGAGAAAAGCTACAAACCGCTATTAAAGCTGAAGGTACGTAACGGACACTGAGATTTCTGTTGTTCCAATGTGCAGAACTCGCAGTAGTAATCGAGAGACGCTGGCGTGAAGAAGGTTGGGTTTTTGTTATTTAGTCCTGACAGTTAATCAAGTGACAGATAATCAAGTTTTACTGTAGATGAATAGATTTCTCTGTCACATTAAATGTACAAATTCCTTAACTCAAAGTTATTCAAACAGTTTCCATTAAACACTAAACTTCACTCACCTGCTTTTCTTCTCTTTCCATCTCCAGCTCAACCATTTCATGATTTTTATGTCCAGTCACCACACACATCAAGCAGATACAGGTTTCATCAGTTTTACAGAATATCTCCAGACTTTTCTGATGTTTCTCACAGAGTTTCTCCTTCAGATTTCTATCAGGATCAGCCAGCTTGTGGTGCTTCAGGGCGTCTCCTTCATAGTGAGGCTGCAGGTGAGTCTGACAGTAGGAGGCCATGCAGGTGAGACAGGACTTCACCGCTCTGAACTTCTTCCCATTACAGAAGTCACACTCCACGTCTCCAGGGCCGGCATAATTCTGAGGAGAAGGAGAACTGAGTGTCGTCTTCTTCAATTTCTTGATGACTTCATTCAGCAGATTATTTCTTCAGAGCAGGCCTCGTGGTGAAGTTTTCTCTACACTGAGGACAGTTGCTCTCTTGGCTCTTTTTCCAGCAGTCCGTGAGGCACTTCAAGCAGAAATTATGTCCACAGGGGATGGTGACGGGGTCAGTCAGGGTGTCCAGACACACCGAGCAGGTGAACTCGTCCTGTAATCCACACAGCTGGGCTTCAGCCATCATCAGTGTGAGGAGAGGCAGGCAGAGAGAATCAGTCAGTGAAACAAGGAAGTGACTTGTGAAGAAACAAAAGTGAAAGTTGGTCTGAGCTCAGTGAGGAGGAGGAGGAGATTTAAAGAGAAAGCTGAGAGCTCACAGAGAGAACATCTGAGGAGACACTGAGGGTGAACAGTTAATGTGAGACAGGAGCTCAGAGAGTGAAGACCACCAAGTGACAGAAGAGATGACCTGTCACAGGGGGTCTGCTAAAGTGTCATTCATGTCAGTATTTCTTATTCATTTATTACACACTGAAGTCCACATCAGACTCCATATTAGTCCTCTTTATTAAACAAATGATCCATCCCATAATAAGTTCTCATCTCCTTCTTATCAATAATGAATTTTTGTGTTTTTCTTTGTCCATGCCAGGAATTTATCAGATTATTCAGTAAAGACCCCAACTAAAGCCCACTCAGTTTAAGAAACACAATAATATAACACATTAATAAACACAAGAATAGTAGAAACATGAAAACATCTTAAAAACTAATAATAGACAGACAGACAGACAGACACACAGAGAGAGACATGCAGACAGACAGACAGACAGACAGACAGACAGACAGACAGACAGACAGACAGACACGTAACACACAGCAGGCGCTCGCTGCTCTTGGCTCCTTCACAGTTTTTTAGATTTTCTTGGTTATTCAAGTCATTTTATCTCAGGATTTGTGAGACGTAATCAAGTCTGTTGACCAGGCTCGTCTACTCCTGCACCCTACGATTAACACACACAGATCCTAGTCACACAATTGGATATAAGTGATGCCCTGATGCCAGTTCCTCTATAATAGCCCACCTCAGACTCATTCACTTAACTATATAAGAGTGACCCCTCCAGCCTGTCACTTCTCAGTGCCCCACACTGGGACTCGCTGTAACCAGCACTAAGAAATGTACAGATGTCTCTGAGACACATGAAGACTCGTATAACATTTGGTTTTATGCCAGTTCCCAACCAAGGGGGTCTTACTTCTGCCGCGCTTGCTCTTCTGTAGCCAGCAGACACACCACATGCACTTCAGATCAGGTCATCTACCTCAACCTAAGCATATTCAGGCCTGGCCAGTACTTGGATTAGAGACCATCTAGGAAAAGCTTGGGTGTCTGCAGGAAGAGGTGTTGGTGAGGCCAATAGGGGGCTTACCCGGTGGTCTGAATGTGGATTCCAATGCCCCAGTGCAGTGATGAGGACACTGTGCTGTATAAATGGTGCTGTCCTTCAGATGAGGTGTCAAACTGAAGTCCTGACTCTCTGTGGTTATTAAAGATCCCTGTGTGTCCTCCATAAAGATATCTTTGCTAAATTGCCCTCCAAGGCCTTGTCATTATGTCCCCCTAATCCTCCCCTGTCTCTCATTAGCTAACTGTTTCTCTCACCACTTCACCTTCTAATAGCTCATGTGTGGTGAGTCTACTGGCACAGAAATGGCTGCCCTCATATTATCAGGTGGATGCTGCAGATTAGTGGTGGTTGAAGTTGCTCCCCACTCACTGTGTAGAAGAGCTTTGAGTTGTGAGAACAGAACAATAAAAATGTAAAGAATTATTATTATTACCATTCAAGCTCAACCTCTCAGTGTTGATAACACCCTGGGCAAAAACGTAGTCATTTCCAACATCTGTTGCCCTAATATTTACTTCAGTCACTCAAGAAATAAAGTCAAAGTATAGAAATGTCAAAGGAATGTGGCATTTAATAATCTGGGATGAAATATAAGTTATCAGCGTGGACCTCAGTGTTATCAGATAGATAGATAGATAGATAGATAGATAGATAGATAGATAGATAGATAGATAGATAGATAGATAGATAGATAGATAGATAGATAGATAGATAGATAGATAGATAGATACTTTATTAATCCCAAGGGGAAATTCACATAATCCAGCAGCAGTATACTGATAAAAACATAATATTAAATTAAATAATAATAAAAATGCATGTAAAAGCAAATATAACTTTGAGTAATGTTAGCATTTACTCCCCTGGGTGGAATTGAAGAGTCGCATAGTGTGGGGATCTCCTCAGTCTGTCACTGAAGCTGCTCCTCTGTCTGGAGATGACACTGTTCAGTGGATGCAGTGGATTCTCCATGATTGACAGGAGCCTGCTCTGCGCCCATTGCTCTGCTACAGATGTCAAACTGTCCAACTTTACTCCTACAATAGAGCCTGCCTTCTTCACCAGTTTGTCCAGGCGTGAGGCATCCTTCATCTTTATGCTGCCTCGCCAGCACAGCGTATTTATAGGTCTGCACCCTCTGCACAGTCACCTCTGATGATATACAGAGCACCACCTATTGGAGTGTAATTCATGTATTAATAAACAGATGGCAAATTACAAACATTTGTAGTAATATAATGTACAGAATGTTGAAATGACAAATACAATGTGTATGTTTCTGTTATATACAATTTAGTATGGGATTTGCAAAAGCCATATTAATGTTTGAGATGTGCCATCTGTTAGAATGATAAATTTAACATGATGTCTCTGTTACACACCATTTGGTGTTGGGTTTGTCAAAGCAGTGTTAGTATTTGTGATGTACCATTTGCTGGAGTGACAAATGCCATTAATTTTATTACGACAAATGTTTGTGTTGTGCCATCTATTGGAATAAGAGAAACATATGAACCGAATTAACATGCAGATACACAGAGACACTTCTCCTTTTATTAAGGTGTATAATGTTGAGAATTTTGATTAGGGATTAATATGCTTTATTATTAGCTTTAGTGCTATTAGCTATGAAAAGTGTAGAGAAGTTAGAGATAACTTTTAAAGGACACCATTTATGTCAGCAGAAGGGCCCTGGCCTGCCAGCCTTTTCAAAGGCAGATCTTGTTTTGTGAGCGCCGGTGCTGAGCCGCTCACTGACAGAAGACAAACAAACTGCAGGCAGGGCCTTTGCCAGTGTGAGTACTGGGCAGGCTCTTAGGCTGGCACATCAAACATATAAGCACTTAATGGCATTTAGATTTATTAGAGCTCAGTAATACTTTGGACAATAACGTTAAAATAAAACACATTCTGATATCTACCTAGTCTGAGCTACTGTATATTGGGGTTAAGAGCTGATTATTGAAGGTTACAGTCCTTTCACTGCACATCGATGTCCGTGAAGTTATAATAATAATAATAATAATAATAATAATAATAATAATAATAATAATAATAATAATACATTTTATTTATATAGCCTTTCCCATGCTCAAGGCACTTACAGAATATAAGAAAGAATGGCTGGGTATACAGTATATAGCATTGTAAAAACCAAATAAATAAATAAAGAAGATTAAGACAGTAAATTCAGAGAAAGCCTAACAGACAACATAACTGATGGTCTCATTCATATTCATAGTGGCTCCAAAATCCGTACTGACCCCAACTCTCTCTTCTGTTTCTTTTTCCGGTTTCTTTGTGGCCTGCGCCACCACCACCTACTCAAAGCATCATGATGCTCCAACATTGATGGACTGAAAGCCAGAAGTCTACGTGACCATCATCATCAGGTCCTTCCATGAAAACCCTAAATACAAAGAGGACTGTTTGACTTATGTTAGGTAGATTGCTCAGAGGGGACTGGGCGGTCTCGTGGTCTGGAACCCCTACAGATTTAATTTTTTTCTCCAGCTTTTGGAGTTTTTGTTTTTCTGTCCACCCTGGCCATCGGACCTTACTCTTATTCTATGTTAATTAATGTTGACTTATGTTTATTTTTTATTGTGTCTTCTATTTTTCTATTCATTTTGTAAAGCACTTTGAGCTACATTTTTTTGTATGAATATGTGCTATATAAATAAATGTTGATTGATTGATTGATTGGTCTCGCACACACACACACACACAGGTTACATGACCATCTTGACAGAGAGGTAAACTGAGAGAAAGGGTAAAAAAGTCTGTTGTGGCGAAAAATTCATTATTAGAAGGCTTTTTACCTAAAAATAAAGGCTATTAAGACTCGAGATAGACAGACAGAGTTTTAAGGCTTTATTGCAACAAATCAACCACACGGACTGAACCCAATTCGGCCGAATGAGATTGAGCCCTGAACTTTACAGCAATTGAAGTTTTTATAACAATTTCTTATCATGTTGGCTCATTCAATTAGCTCATTCTGCACCTGGTTTACTGTTCATTATTCCTCTTGGTGTCAGCTCGGCTTGTTTTGATTGGTCTAAGACTGGGTGGATGGTTTCCTCCCAACCTCCCCTCTGACTCCCTTTTTTACTTCTGTCTGACCAGACCTTGAGTTTCCATGGGAACCCTTATTATCTCCTTACTTTCCTATTACTGGCCCCCTTATGGAATTTGTAATCTTTCTATGCTGTTCCATTTTCTCTAACTGGCCAAGGCTTCATTTCCATATATGGGTTTTCCTCTCTTAAACTTTCCAAACTTTTTTACTATAGTGACCTGAAGCTTAAGCTTTAATTAAAAAGAAGTATAATATGTGCTTTCATTTGATCATTGCTTGGCATGCTTGATTTCTCTTAATTTCTACACTAAAGTTAATTGCTAATATATCCTTATAAAATTTTTGCTAATGCCTGCATTTACTAAGATTTTCTCTTCATGCATTAGGTCAGCGTGACTCTGCTTACAGTAAAAGCTTTTCCGCTGATTCATCAATCCAGCTGGTTTCAGAGGCCTCTTCTCTATGTTATCTCTTCCTAGCCTTGAATCTCAGGTGTTCTCAAACTCTTATCCTGTCCAAAACTGGTCTCGTTGTATCAATTAGCTGTTCTTTTCTTTACTTTGGAAATTTTAATGTAAGCCTATAAAATAATGCAATATAACTGATTTTTAGTTAAATATTGTTAGCCCTATCATATTTGCTTTAATATTCTAATTTATGCTTAATCTAATGTTTTAGAAGCTTTTAATTACTTTTTATGGCTCTATATGTTAATTTGCTATTCTCTTATGCTAATTAAAGATTTTCCTTCTACATTCCTCCCTTTTGAGGTTTAATCAAACCTCAACATCTAACCTGATTCCAAAAGAAAGGTAGGGGATGTTGATTCAATTCTTCTTCGGAGCCCAATACGGACCCCTCACAGTTCTTCTCAATCCTTCAACACCCATACCCCTCCTCTGGTGGGACAGGAGCCAAACATCTCCCCCATCAATCAACTAAGAGGAGTAAAAGACTTCCTGGCCCTACCGTAACAGTCAAAAATATACATAATCAATCATAGGTGCAGATAAATTTAAACATCATAGGAATATCATATAATCCATGAAAGTCACAAAATAGTGTTATTATAAAGCAGAAAATAATAATAATAGTAATAAAACAATTGTCCATAATAAGTGCTTTTTCTTCGCTTGGAGAAATATTTTTCCAGTGAAATTACATTTTTTTCTTCAACCCAGGTACTTTGCACACGTAGAGGGTCACCTCCCTGGGGAGCGGTTACTAGCACTTCACCCAAGGAGTTTCTTCTGGTTTGGTATTTCATCATCCACATTGTCATCAAGAAAAGAATAAAAATCTTTAATTGAAGATGTCCATGGTTCAAGAAATTGGATGCACACCTGTTTGACTGCAACTCTAGTAATGACTAATTAGGAAACTGGTAATAAGCAACAAAATACCATTCAAATATATAACAATACCATTAAGAGAGTAATTTCAGCTTCACTAACATGAACCCCCATGATTCCCAGGTTCAAATAAAGCTAATACTAATTATATTGGTTTTACCTTTCCTTTCTAAGATGGATTTACACTAAACACATAATGTATGTCCTAATTCCTAAATATGGTGAAATAACTATTTAATGCACCTAGTTCTTTGTTCATCTACAATCAGACCTATAAATAATATTGTTGGTGGTGATACAGATGGCATAAATATTTATCTTAACCCTACTATTACCCTAGGGTCGGTACCGACCCGCTTTCAAGTTTTAAATGCATAAAAGTACCCCATACATTTTGTTTACTGCATCAAGGCTTTTTCCATTTTTCTGAAACTTCCATTTAAACAAAAAAAAGGTAAATTATTTCTCTAATCAGAAATTCACTGCCTGTGGTCTTAGCGGGTCGGCCACGACCCAGGGTACAATAAGAGATCATAAAACAATAAATCCTGGCCAAACTTAAGTTCCAGTATAAACACACTCTCAGCTCACTCTCAGCTCACTCTGCCCCACACCCCACACAACTCTGTCAGGTAGCAGGCCTCTCCCATCCCCCGAGCTGTAGTCAGGGGCTTATCTCTTCACACCTCCCCCGAGTAAAAAAACAGAGACAGCCCAGACAAAACAGACCCAGACCAGTTCAGTTTGGTGATTGTGACTGGAGAGAAAGCATCTAATTTGCAGAGGTAAAAATGGCCAGATTCACAGCACTCCAAGCTCTGGATCATATCCTAGCTGAAGGACAAGTTACAGAGTGGCACAGCGACACTGATGAGGTGGACTCAGAGGAGGAAGACATTGTGGAGTGTCAGTCAGAAGACACAGACACAGAGTCTGAGGAGGAGATCACCTCTGAAGCAGTTTCCCCACCAGCTGAAGTACTACAGTCCAAGAATGGCAGCATCTCCTGGAGGTTAGTACCACCTGACGAGACTCGCAGGACAACTGGCAGGGCAGCTGCTGAAAATATCATCAGAATGACTCCTGGGGTCACAAGGTTTGCCATAACAAGGATAAGTGACATCAAAACAAGTTTTGAACAGTTCATGCCATCATCGCTGAAAAAAATAATACTTGACATGACAAACCTAGAAGGACAAAAAGTCTACGGAGACACATGGATTGACTTTGATGAAGAATTCCTGGATGCTTATATTGGAATTCTTCTTCTTGCTGGAGTATACCGATCCAGCAATGAGGCCACAGCCAGTCTCTGGGACACAGCAACAGGCAGAAATATTTTTGGGCCACGATGTCACTGAAGAGCTTCCACATGATCTCGAGAGTCCTCAGGTTTGACAACCGAGACATGAGAGCAAGACGTGACAAGCTTGCTCCCATAAGGGATGTCTGGGAGAGATGGGTGCAGCGCCTGCCTTTGATGTTCAATCCAGGGCCAGAGGTTACCGTGACGGCGTCTTGTGCCTTTCTGGGAAGATGCCCTTTCCGCAATACATGCCCAATAAGCCAGCCAAATATGGGATAAAAATCTGGGCAGCCTGTGATGCAAGAACAAGCTATGCTTGGAACATGCAAATTTACACAGGAAAACCTGAAAGTGGCATCCCTGAGAGGAACCAGGGAAGGCGTGTAGTCCTCGACTTGACAACTGGACTGCGCGGACACAATATTACATGTGACAATTTTTTTACAAGTTTTGATCTTGGACAGGAACTTCTGAGGCGAAAGCTCACCATGGTGGGCACTATCAAAAAATAAACCTGAGCTGCCCGCTGAAATTGTGAATTTGAAGAACAGGGCACCACTGTCTTCAAAATTTGCCTTTACAGACACAACCACTATTGTGTCATATTGTCCAAAAACCGGTGTGATACTCATGTCCACACTCCACAAGGACACTGCTGTGTCATCAGCAAAAGAGAAAAGCCCATCATTATTTTGGATTACAATAAAACAAAGGAGGGGTGGACAACCTGGACAAGCTGACTGCCACCTATACATGCCAGCGCATGACCAGGAGATGGCCAGTGGTATTGTTCTACAATATGCTGGATGTGTCAGCCTACAACGGATTTGTGTTGTGGACCCAAATCCACCAAGGGTGGAATGCAGGGGAAGAATCAAAGGCAAAGAATGTTTCTCCAAGAACTAGGGGATTCTCTTATAAAGGGACACATTGAAAAAAGGGAACGGGTCCCCCGAGACCCAGCCGCTGCAGCTGTGGTCAGAGAGCTGCAGACCACGGCAAGCACTCCGTCCACGTCAGCAGGAAGGCGAAGAGCTTCAGCACCAGCATCCTTCCCTTTAGCCAGCCCTGCCACAGCCACAGACCCAGACCCAGAGAGGCTGCCGGATTCCAAAAGAAAGCGCTGTCAGGTCTGCCCAAGCAGCAAGGACAGAAAAACCAATTCCATGTGTGCCAAATGCAAGAAATATATTTGCAAAGAGCACACTAAAAATGTCACTTACTGTCCTACTTGCACATAGTGTAAACATACAGTAGCAATCCTGCTCCTGGAGAGCTACCACCCTACCACCGTACTACTAATTCTATTGGTTTGATTGTTTGTTTGATCTACATTTTGTAATTTATTTTGTATTTTATTTTGTCTTACTTGTTTGGCTTTGTCTTTGTGATTGAATTAAAGTTCAACTTTTGGAAAAAAAATACTTTTTTTTCCTTCTTCTTGAAGTAAATATATATGGGTCAAAACCGACCCTAACACCACAGATGTTACTAATATTAATAATATTGATATTGATAGTAATATTATTAAAATAAAAAATTGTCATTTTTTTTTTTACAGTTGTGTTCTAATACCCCTCAGTAATAGTCAGGTAACATATAAACCTTTGATTTATTTGTATAATTCTCCTGAGGTTTATTTTACCAATTTTTTTGGACTGGGCCGTTTTATTGACATCATACGTCTCATCTTCAGAGGGCCACACCAAAAATTTTAAAACCAAATTTTAAAATCTTTTCATGGATAAGGAAGCCTAACAAGGTAACCAAGAGGTAAGGAAACAAACTGGATGATAAAAAAATGTTTGAGGGTTCAGGGAGGCTGATTTAGGACACGGGTTGGCACCGACCCGACCGGCCACGCCCAAGATAACAGATGGGTGGAAATGCTAGGATAATAGTAGGGTTAAATAATTCAAAAGTTCTCAGTTTTAGGTTGCCACCGCTGTGCACAATGATAACCAGAGATAAAGTCCTTACACACCTCACCATGCTCACATCTTAACACACTCATTCATAAAATTGCCCAAATATACACCCAGCTGTGGTCTCAATCTTAAGCCACCTTTATCACATTAATGCAGCCATTTTGTGGACAGTAGGTGTCAATCCTCCCTTCGGAAGATGTCAGCACTACCTTCCAAAATGCAAATCACTGGGTCATTTTTGAGGTCACATTCATTTCAATTTCAAGGGTTATACCCAAGCTTCTTATTAAGGATTCATATCTTCAGAGATCTTCAGACTTCATCTGGGCTTTTTAATTTACAGACCACACACTCACCACTGTATGTATAAGACACTCCATCTCCTATGGGCCAAATTATTACTTAATTTCACTGATTTCCATAACATATATACTCATCAAGCCCATGATGTTAATCATTTGACCTGTATCACCATCAACATGCTAGCCTAAACTGTTTTATCCTATTCTAGAAGTTATGGATGTTCTGACCAATAGTATGTGTCCCTTATCCCCAAAATACTAGTTATGTCATCCCTATTCTTACTATTATTCTTTTCAATTATTAAATGTACCTAAATGTAAAGCTCTACATTATTTGTTTAATACTACAATCAATAACCTAGAATATTAAACTGGACTGACCCTAACTAGTAATAGTGGATCACTCATGACAATCACTTAACAATCTCTAATAGATCCCTTATTTAGATTAGATTTGATCTATAACTTTACAAAACAAATCATTGGTCCTAAAGGACTTATACTTAACAAAATATCAG
>NC_053157.1:240090938-240131654 GCF_016835505.1 Polypterus senegalus | reverse complement strand
ATATATATATATATATATATATATATATATATATATATATATATAATTTTAAAGGAAATGGAGAATGCAGCAAAACATATGGTGATGTCATATGAATGTTTTATTCTTTCTTTCACTGCAATGAAGCTAATTATTGAGGCAGATGAGTGTTGATCCCCATTCTGAGTGTTTGTGTCCTGTTTAGAAGGGAAATTTTTTATTAGCATAAGAGAATAGCAAATTAGCATATAGAGCCATAAAAAGTAATTAAACCTTCTAAAACATTAGATTAAGCGTAAATTAGAATATTGAAGCAAATATGATAGGGCTAGCAAATATTTAACTAAAAATCAGTTATATTGCATTATTTTATTGGCTTACATTAAAATTTCCAAAGTAAAGAAAAGAACAGCTAATTGATACACCGAGACCAGTTTTGGACAGGATAAGAGTTTGAGAACACCTGAGATTCAAGGCTAGGAAGAGATAACATAGAGAAGAGGCCTCTGAAACCAGCTGGATTGATGAATCAGCGGAAAAGCTTTTACTATAAGCAGGGTCACGCTGACCTAATGCATGAAGAGAAAATCTTAGTAAATGCAGGCATTAGCAAAAATATCATAAGAATATATTAGCAATTAACTTTAGTGTAGAAATTAAAACAAATCAAGCATACCAAGCAATGATCAAATGAAAGCACATACTATACTTCTTTTAATTAAAGCTTAAGCTTCAGGTCACTATTGTAAAAAGTTTGGAAGGCTTAAGAGAGGAAACTCATATATGGAATTGAAGCCTTGGCTAGTGAGAGAAAATGGGAACAGCATAGAAAGATAACACATTCCATAAGGGGGCCAGTGATAGGAATAGTAAGGAGATGATAAGGGTTCCCATGGAAACTCAAGGTCTGGTCAGACAGGAGTAGAAGGGAGTCAGAGAAGAGGTTGGGAGGAAGCCATCCACCCAGTCTTAGACCAATCAAAATAAGCCGAACAGACACCAAGAGGAATAATGGACAGTAAAACCAGGTGCAGAATGAGCTAATTGAACGCGTCCAAAATGATAAGAAATTGTTATAAAAACTTCAATGGCTGTAATGATCGGCGCTCAATCTCATTCGACCGAATTGTGTTGAGTCTGTGTGGTTGATTTATTGCAATAAAGCCTTAAAACTCTGTCTGTCTATCTCGAGTCCTAATATCCTTTATTTTTAGGTAAAAAGCCTTCTGATGATGAAATTTTCGCCTACGGCATATTGGTTACCTTCCGACGTGATAGAATAAAAAGGCAGCTGCGTGAATCCAGAGCCAGGGGCAATGCTCTATGAAACGGGCACAGTTGGTGGCAACCTATAAGGTAAGCGATATTTTCGCTAAACTAATTTGTGTGAAGTTTCAGAGAGCATCTGCCCCTCCAACGGAGACAAGCAGCATTTGGCCTTTCTAAAATGAACAGGTATAGGAATAAAGGATGGGCAGACAGACTTAAATAGAATGTGTAGCTTATATGAATGCATATGTATGAATGGTATGATTGAGAGTGCAGTAAAATAATGGAAATTTAAGGTTTGTGCAGCAAAATAATGGCCATTTGAGTTTTGTTTTTTTTTTGCAGTAAAGTAATGAGAATATGAGTATTTACAGTAAAATAATGGGAATTTGAGTTTTATGCAGTATAATAATGGGAATGAGTTTTTTGGAGAAAAATAATGAGAATTTGAGTTTTTGGTTATTGGCATTTGGTTATTAATAGAAAACGCCCTGATCCGGGGGACGGAGGCCTGCATTGTAATGGGTGGTGTTGAAATCCTATCAAATACGAGGGTTGCCCTAGTAACGGTGAACTGAGAGTATACTAAAGTTACCGTAACGATGGCTTTCCGAGTATAGATAGGTGTGGAATTCCCTGAGCTGGCATCTCTTGCTGTGGCTGTATGTTCTCCAGTGAGGCGGGTGAGATGTAATAAATTCCAGCTTGTCTCGAGACAGAGACAATCTTTGAGAAACGCTGAGAGCAGTTCCTTCTGATTCTGCCACAGTAAGGGAGTTAATTCAGGTGCGCTTGGAGACCTATCGCTGTTACCCTGAATTAGAGAAGGGGATTGGCAACGTATTGGCAGAAATTCCTGTTCGGATAAACACTTTCAAGTTCGGTATAGAGAGCTGGTGAAAGGGATCCGTGTGGTAACAGGTGGAGTGAGTGTGCTAGTACAAGGGACAGATAAGGGAATAGAACTTTAGTTATATATATATATATATATATATATATATATATATATATATATATATATATATATATATATATATATATATATATATATATATATATATATATACTGCTCAAAAAGAATTAAAGGAACACTTTTAATCAGAGTATAGCATAAAGTCAATGAAACTTCTGGGATATTAATCTGGTCAGTTAAGTAGCAGAGGGGGTTGTTAATCAGTTTCAGCTGCTGTGGTGTTAATGAAATTAACAACAGATGCACTAGAGGGGCAACAATGAGATGACCCCCAAAACAGGAATGGTTTAACAGGTGGAGGCCACTGACATTTTCCCTCCTCATCTTTTCTGACTGTTTCTTCACTAGTTTTGCATTTGGCTACAGTCAGTGTCACTACTGGTAGCATGAGGCGATACCTGGACCCTACAGAGGTTGCACAGGTAGTCCAACTTCTCCAGGATGGCACATCAATACGTGTCATTGCCAGAAGGTTTTCTGTGTCTCCCTGCACAGTCTCAAGGGCATGGAGGAGATTCTAGGAGACAAGCAGTTACTCTAGGAGAGCTGGAGAGGGCCATAGAAGGTCCATAACCCATCAGCAGGACCAGTATCTGCTCCTTTGGGCAAGGAGGGACAGGATGAGCACTGCCAGAGCCCTACAAAATGACCTCCAGCAGGCCACTGGTGTGAATGTCTCTGACCAAACAATCAGAAACTGACTTCATGAGGGTTGCCTGAGGGCCGAAATGTCTACTGTGCCCTGTGCTCACTGCACAGCACCGGGGAGCTCAATTGGCATTTGCCATAGAATACCAGAATTGGCAGGTCCACCACTGGCGTCCTGTGCTTTTCACAGATGAGAGCAGGTTCACCCTGAGTATATGTGAAAGAGGTGAAAGGGTCAGGAGAAGCCGTGGAGAATATTATGCTGCCTGTAACATCGTTTATCTTGACTGGTTTTGTGGTGGGTCAGTGATGATCTTGGAAGAATATCCATGGAGCGACTCACAGACCTCTACAGGCTAGACAACGGCATCTTGACTGCCATTAGGTATCAGGATGAAATCCTTGGACCCATTGTCAGACCCTATGCTGGTGCAGTAGGTCCTGGTTTCCTCCTAATACACGACAAGGCCCGGCCTCATGTGGCAAGAGTATGCAGGCAGTTCCTGGAGGATGAAGGAATTGAAACAATTGAATGGCCTTCACGATCCCCTGACTTAAACCCAATAGAACATCTGTGAGACATTATGTTTCGGTCCATTAGGCGCCGCCAGGTTGCTCCTCAGACTGTACAACAGCTCAGGGATGCCCTCACACAGATCTGGGAGGAAATGCCACAAGACACCATCCGTGGTCTCATTAGGAGCATGGCCCGACGTTGTCAAGCATGCATACAAGCTCGTGGGGGCCACACAAGATACTGAAAAGCATTTTGAGTAGCAGAAATTAAGTTTTTGAAAAAATGGACTAGCCTGCCACATCTTCATTTCACTCTGATTTTAGGATGTCTACACAATTGAGCCCTCTGTAGGCAGAAAACTTTTATTTTAGGAGAAAAGAAAGAAACAGTACAGGACGAACTAAAAGAACAAAAGATCAAATCAGCTCCAAGGAAGCAGCAGACACGGAGCAGTGGAATAATACAAATATATGGCTGTGGGTGCCACCCCCTAACACAGGAAATGGTGGGCCGAAGAAATAGGATTATAAAACAAATGATGGTTAAAACCTGCGAAGACACTGGCCTTAATTGGGAAAATGCTATGCCAATGGCTTTAATGTTTTATCGTTCGGAGAATGACAGAGCGACATATTTACCGCCACATGAAAAGCTTATTGGTCAAACAATGACTACACCTGTTTGGAGGGAACTCCCTAAAAGTCTCCCCTTGGAGCAGCTTGAGAATGAAAAGCAGAGTTAGATGAGACATCTAAGATTTTCATCAAAACGGTATCACTGTTAGGAGGTACAGCAAATAAATATATGAAAGCCAAAGTAGTTAATTAAGATGAATATAAATTAAAGATCAGAGAAAGAATATATTACAAAAATATATCCAGAAAAGCATTAACGTAGTTCAAGTGACATAATTTCTTAAAAATAAATTTAATACCATGATTGAAGTACTTTTAGTTGGCATGGGTTTCCTTCCTTGTAGCAGTAGGATTTCGTAAAATTATCAAGAAAGCATAATTAACGTAAATATAGACAATTAAAAGAAGTGCGAGCATTTGGTAAATTAGAAAAGTACTATAATAAGAATTCGGATATTAAAATGTGAAGTTTTGAAAAGGTTAACTTGATTCAAATAGTTGTGCTTCATGTTACTCCGCGTTAAAAACAATTCGAGTCAGTCTGATAAGTAAAGCAGCCTTCAGAAAAATGTAGGAGGATAGCACCAAAAAAAAAGATTAAGCGATAGAAAAATGTTTGAGTATATAGATTTGTGTGTAAATATGTATATATATCTGTACTTATATTTGTGGGGAAAGAATGACAAGCGTTGAAAAGAATATCATGCGCGAAAAAAGAAAAGTGCACTGTATTTAACTTCAAAGGTACCTGGCGCGCTAATGTCTGTGTGTGTGAATATGTCTGTGCTGAACTTATTCAATGTGTGTGCATGTATATTATGTGTATGCGTGAGCATTAATTGTTCTCTGTGTGTGTGTAAATATGTTTGTGCTAAAATGTGTGCGTGTGCGTTGTTTGTTCTGTGGGTGTGCGTGTTTGGGAGTAAGAAAACCAAACATGGAGACTTCTGGGTAATGTAGTTCAATTATGATTTGCTGAAACTGCCGTGTGCATATACATTTTCGGAGCTCTGAGTAAATATGGGTTAAAATGAATGTGAGTATTTGTAACATTTGATAAAATGAAAAATGCATTCACTTTTAATAATAAATAATGTTTATAAAATATGCGAGGCATCTTTCCTTCGGACCCTGATCAAGTCTTAAGGAAAAGTGCACTTTTGATAACTATAACATTCAAGGGAAACAATGTCTTTCAATTTCCTTCTGTCCTTTTCTTTTCTTGTGATGTGTGTATGTGAAATTTGCATTATGGGGTATTACAGTGGAGTGTGTGGTGGCGCAGTGGTTAGCACTAATGCTAAGATTCGAGTTTATTTGTGATTTGTGTTGAAGCTTACATGTTATTTGTTTTGAGTTAATATTCTCAATGACAGTTTAGTCTTTTTGCTGGGAGTGCCGTCTTGCTGTGGTATCGAACCGCGTGATTTCTCAATCGTTGGATTTGCCCTAATTGGCGAGGAATAGGATCGCCACGGAAGCAATTCCTCGTTGCGCTGAGTCATTCCGCCAATAGAGTCTCCTTGATCTAGAAACCAGCGCTGTTTAGAGCTGAGCAGGATCGTGTTATGTTTTCTAGGGTTAACACCAGCTAACGTCATGAGAGGCTGTTTTATATTCGTTTGTCCTGATTGGTAATGTTAAGTGAGAATGGAACTTCTCTTCTTCAGAATTCATTTTCTCTTTGATTCCTTTGCTGCATTGTTTCCAAATATAGTGTGTAACAATAAATAATAAGAAATATAAGTAACAAAACTGGGGTAAGGTTGAATGTGATTACAATGGTTTGGGTGATTTTATGTGTGTTATATAGTGTATTAACGGGATCCCTATGTGTGCATGTTAAATGAGTTTCGGTGTGTTTAAAAGTATGTGTAAAATATGTGGTGTTGTTTGCAAGGATGAAATAATTGATATTAATGTGTGTGAGAATGTAAATGTAAATGTTGAAATTAAAAGAGCTCTTAATTCTAAATTAAAAGATATGTACGTAAAAGGTGGTGTATAAAGTCTCTAGATTAGGCATGATACTATATGAGCACCCCTTTCATTTGAGTACTGGCCAGGCTCTGATGAAAGGAAGGATTTGAATTAAAAAGAATAAAATTCAATTGAAGGAGACATTCTTTAAATAGTAAATAAAGCTGAAGAAAAACAGTGGCTTCCAGTCCAGGTAGTGTTCCATGCTAAAATATGCTAAAAAAGAGGGAATAAGGGGGGTTAACTAAGAGAAAAACAGACTGTGCTCTTTGGAGTCAACATTCTGAAAAACTTGTAATAAAACATCTGAAAGATAATAATGAAAGAATGTGCAAGATCAAGTGACTTTACAAGTAGGTTATGAGGAAATGAAATCAGTGTATGTAACTGAAGTAGATTTAAAGTATTTTCTTAGTTTGAGATTCTGGGAAAAATTTACCTGATAAAGAAGTGGGTTCTTCATTCTAAATATGGGTAGGAATGTGCAAATTTCTTAGAGGGCCTCATAGTAAATAAATAAAGGCACATTTTGCATTATAGGGCATTCTGATATATTGATTTCTTTCCTCATTTCCTTTGTGTGTAATATTGACATGTTTGTGTGAAATATAATGGATTACTGGTATCACAACAAAACTAATGGAAGGTTCACTTTTATATTTTTGATGCATTAATGAAAATTGAATGAGACATTTTAATAATAATATAATAATAATAATAATAATTTTTATTAAGATTCTAAAAACTAAGATCCAAATGTATGTGGTATTTTAATTAAATAATTAGTAATAAAAAGAAAGAAAGAAATATTATTTGGGATACATGTATAGAAACCTTAAGCTTTTTATAAGGGGTTAGAGATGAAGTCCAAGATTATTTTTTGCTGCTAAATAACCTTTGAAATAATTTAAGGGCTTTGAGTGGGAAGGGATAAAATATTTTACTTCACTGACCTTGTTAATCTTAGATATGGTCCAAATATACTCAAATGTGAACACCTTGTGTAAAAAGAAAAATGTTTTTAGGACTTTGTACATTTGAACAATGCTTTATAATTAGATACATGGGAGAGGAAATATGGAGCCTAATTTTTTTTTATATATATATTTAATGTCAAAAAGGAAAAGATTAAGAATTTACCCGTCCAGATTGTGGATTTCTTTTTTGACTCTACTTGCTATGCTAACTATGAGATGTTCTCTGGAGGTTGCTGGTATACTTGACGATCATATAAGGGAGGGTACAATGAACAGTATGACAAATTTATTAGAATTGACTGAAGTCTTCTTGATTTTTACACCAACCTCCACGGAGCATGGCTCTTTAACTAATAAATACTCAACCTTCTCTTTGGTTTTGTTTGTTCTCTATCCCTGGACGTATTTGTCTTCCCTGTAAGGGAGCTATAAAATTTGGCTTTTAATGGGATCAGTTTTAGTTACCCTCTTGCTCCACATCTCCTCTACTTGTAAAAATAAAAACAGCAATATTGACACAAGTGGTTGGTATAATAAGTATTGGTATAAGTATGTTTAATTTTGTTTAAATTTTACATTTTGAAACCAGTTTAAATTTTGGAACTATTTTTAATTATTATGGAACAAATGCAGATAATTTGAATATTATGTCAATGTTATTGGGACCAATTTTGTAATGATTTATTATTGAGTACATTTCCTTTTAATACATTGATTGACTTTATTTTATAATGACTTGGGACATGTTTTTAATTGAGTGGAAATTGCAACCGCAGCCAAACTGGAAACAGCTATAAAGGAGGACTTGAACATTGTGCTTATCAATTTAAACTTTTACTCTGACTGTTTAAAGACAAATTGACTTAGACAAGCACAGACTGGATTGAAATGACCGTTTGTTTCACTGTTAGCAATATTTTTAATAGGGGTACCCCCAACGAAACAGATCTGACATCTTATGACATATTATTTTTTGGATCCATAAGTAGCTACCAATGAAGAATTAATATGCTGACTATTTAAATGAGCGTTTTTAAGTCTTTACATCTGCAGGTGAAAGCTGTTTTTTCCTAGTGCACTGTAGATGACAGCATTTGAAGTTGAACCAGAGATTGGGCTGTGATAAAGGTCTGCAGATAAACTAATCATCTGACTCCAAGGAGAACCCAGCCATACCAAAGAGGGAATCAAGTCATGAATCAGGCCATCGATCAGCTGACTACTGGACAATGCACCTTGATTCCAGTTCCAGGCATCATGGATACCTGCTGCCAAGAGCTCAACTATGCTGGTGATGTTTGAGCCCAAAAGATCATCGTGGATTCGAATCATAGATGACATCTGCCTACTTGGGTCCTTTTTACCTGGGATATTGGACCCCAACACCTGCTTTAATCCTTATCAGAGAAGAAAATTTGTCACACTTTTACTCTGCAGGGCTCAATGTTCTTGCTGGAGCCTACTTTGACTGTCCACTTGTTTGACAAATAGCAACATCTTTTAAATTAAAATATTTGAACTGTAAAGTTATGAAAGGTATAGAAGGGAAAGCTAATTATTTGTAAGCAAAGCAGAATATAGGGACTCCTAAATAATATGTATTTAATGAATGTTTGCAATAATGGGAATACTACATAATTATTATGAATTCATAGTGGTTAAGAATAGATATTTTTAGATAAATGTTTTGATATGCCTTCTGATATTTAGTATGAGATAATAAGTTACCTTTAAGGACCAATGATTTTGTTATTTGTAAAGTTAATCAGAATCAAATCTAATCTAACATAAGGGATCTATTAGAGATTGTTAAGTGATTGTCATTGCAGGGGCAATCCACTATTACTAGTTAGGGTCAGTCCAGTTTAGATATTCTAGGTTATTGATTGTAGTATTATAGCAAATAATGTAGAGCTTTACATTTAGGTACATTTATTTAATTGAAAAGAATAATAGTAAGCATATGGGATGACACACATAACTAGTATTTTGGGGATAAGGGACACCTACTATAGGTCAGAACATCCATAACTTTTAGAATAGGATAAAACAGTTTAGGCTAGCATGTTGATGGTGATACAGGTCAAATGATTAACATCATGGCTTGATGAGTATATATGTTATGGAAATCAGTGAAATGAAGTAATAATTTGGCCCATAGGAGATGGAGTGTCTTATACATACAGTGGTGAATGTGTGGTCTGTGAATTAAAAGCCCAGATGAAGTCTGAAGATCTCTGAAGATATGAATCCTTAATAAGAAGCTTGGGTATAACCCTTGAAATTGAAATGAATGTGACCTCAAAAATGACCCAGTGATTTGCATTTTGGAAGGTAGTGCTGACATCTTCCGAAGGGAGGATTGACACCTACTGTCCACAAAATGGCTGCATTAATGTGATAAAGGTGGCTCAAGGTTGAGACCACAGCTGGGTGTATATTTGGGCAATTTTATGAATGAGTGTGTTAAGATGTGAGCATGGTGAGGTGTGTAAGGACTTTATCTCCGATTATCATTGTGCACAGTGGTGGCAACCTAAAACTGAGAACTTTTGAGTTATTTAAGATAAATATTTATGCCATCTGTATCACCACCAACAATATTATTTATAGGTCTGATTGTAGATGAACACAAAGAATTAGGTACATTAAATAGTTATTTCACCATATTTAGGAATTGGACATACATTATGTGTTTAGTGTAAATCCATCTTAGATAGGAAAGGTAAAACCAATATAATTAGTATTAGCTTTATTTGAACCTGGGAATCATGGGGGTTCATGTTAGTGAAGCAGAAATTACTCTCTTAATGGTATTGTTATATATTTGAATGGTATTTTGTTGCTTATTACCAGTTTCTAATTAGTTATTACTAGAGTTGCTGTCAAACAAGTGTGCATCCAATTTCTTGAACCATGGACATCTTCAGTTACAGATTTTATTCTTTTCTTGATGACAATGTGGATGATGAAATACCAAATCAGAAGAAACTCCTTGGGTGAAGTGCTAGTAACGCTCCCCAGGGAGGTGACCCTCTACGTGCACAAAGTACCTGGGTTGAAGAAAAATGTAATTTCACTGGAAAATATTTCTCCAAGCGAAGAAAAAGCACTTTATGGACAATTGTTTTATTACTATTATTATTATTTTCTGCTTTATAATAACACTATTTTGTGACTCATGGATTATATGATATTCCTATGATGTTTAGATTTATCTGCACCTGTGATTGATTATGTATATTTTTGACTGTTAGGGTAGGGCCAGGAAGTCTTTTACTCCTCTTAGTTGATTGATGGGGGAGATGTTTGGCTCCTGTGCCACCAGAGGAGGGTATGGGTGTTGAAGATTGAGAAGAACTGTGAGGGGTCCGTATTGGGCTCGAAGAAGAATTGAATCAACATCCCCTACCTTTCTTTTGGAATCAGGTTAGATGTTGAGGTTTGATTAAAACCTCAAAAGGGAGGAATGTAGAAGGAAAATTTTTATTAGCATAAGAGAATAGCAAATTAACATATAGAGCCATAAAATAATTAAAAGCTTCTAAAACATTAGATTAAGCATAAATTAGAATATTAAAGCAAATATGATAGGGCTAGCAAATATTTAACTAAAAATCAGTTATATTGCATTATTTTATAGGCTTACATTAAAATTTCCAAAGTAAATAAAAGAACAGCTAATTGATACACGGAGACCAGTTTTGGACAGGATAAGAGTTTGAGAACACCTGAGATTCAAGGCTAGGAAGAGATAACATAGAGAAGAGGCCTCTGAAACCAGCTGGATTGATGAATCAGCGGAAAAGCTTTTACTGTAAGCAGAGTCACGCTGACCTAATGCATGAAGAGAAAATCTTAGTAAATGCAGGCATTAGCAAAAATATTATAAGAATATATTAGCAATTAACTTTAGTGTAGAAATTAAGACAAATCAAGCATGCCAAGCAATGATCAAATGAAAGCACATACTATACTTCGTTTTAATTAAAGCTTAAGCTTCAGGTCACTATTGTAAAAAGTTTGGAAGGCTTAAGAGAGGAAATGATGAGAGGAAATCCCATATATGGAAATGAAGCCTTGGCCAGTTAGAGAAAAATGGGAACAGAATAGAAAGATTACAAATTCCATAAGGGGGCCAGTAATAGGAAAGTAAGGAGATAATAAGGGTTCCCATGGAAACTCAAGGTCTGGTCAGACAGGAGTAAAAAAGGGAGTCAGAGGAGAGGTTGGGAGGAAACCATCCACCCAGTCTTAGACCAATCAAAACAAGCCGAGCTGACACCAAGAGGAATAATGAACAGTAAACCAGGTGCAGAATGAGCTAATTGAATGAGCCAACATGATAAGAAATTGTTATAAAAACTTCAATTGCTGTAAAGTTCAGGGCTCAATCTCATTCGGCCGAATTGGGTTGAGTCCGTGTGGTTGATTTATTGCAATAAAGCCTTAAAACTCTGTCTGTCTATCTCGAGTCCTAATAGCCTTTATTTTTAGGTAAAAAGCTTCTAATAATGAATTTTTCACCACGACAGACTTTTTTACCCTTCTCTCAGTTTACCTCTCTGTCAAGATGCTCATGTAACCTGTGTGTGTGTGTGTGTGTGTGCGAGACCAATCAATCAATCAATCAATCAATCAATCAATCAATCAATCAATCAACATTTATTTATATAGCACATATTCATACAAAAAAATGTAGCTCAAAGTGCTTTACAAAATGAATAGAAAAATAGAAGACACAATAAAAAATAAACATAAGTCAACATTAATTAACATAGAAAAAGTAAGGTCCGATGGCCAGGGTGGACAGAAAAAACAAAAAAACTCCAAAAGCTGGAGAAAAAAAATAAAATCTGTAGGGGTTCCAGACCACGAGACCGCCCAGTCCCCTCTGAGCAATCTACCTAACATAAGTCAAACAGTCCTCTTCGTATTTAGGGTTTTCATGGAAGGACTTGATGATGATGGTCACGTAGACTTCTGGCTTTCAGTCCATCAATGTTGGAGCATCATGATGCTTTGAGTAGGTGGTGGTGGCGCAGAAAAAGAAACAGAAGAGAGAGTTGGGGTCAGTATGGATTTTGGAGCCACTATGAATATGAATGAGACCATCAGTTATGGTGTCTGTTAGGCTTTCTCTGAATTTACTGTCTTAATCTTCTTTATTTATTTATTTGGTTTTTACAATGCTATATACTGTATACCCTGCCGTTCTTTCTTATATTCTGTAAGTGCCTTGAGCATGGGCTGGCAGGCCAGGGCCTTTCTGCTGACATAAATGGTGTCCTTTTAAAGTTACCTCAGGACTACACTTTACATAGCTAATAGCACTAAAACTAATAATAAAGCATATTGATTCCTAATCATAATTCTCAACATTATCCACCTTAATAAAAGGAAAAGTGTCTCTGTGTCTGTGTATCTGCATGTCAATTTGGTTCATATGTCTCTCTCATTCCAACAGATGGCACAACACAAACATTTGTCGTAATAAAATTAATGGCATTTGTCCCTCCAGCAAATGGTACATCACAAATACTAACACTGCTTTTACGAATCCAACACCAAATGGTGTGTAACAGAGACATCATGTTAAATTCGTCATTCTAACAGATGGCACATCTCAAACATTAATATGGCTTTTGAAAATCCCATACTAAATTGTATATAACAGAAACATACACATTTATTTGTCATTCCAACATTCTGTACATTATATTACTACAAATGTTTGTAATTTGCCATCTGTTTATTAATACATGAATTACACTCCAATAGGTGGTGCTCTGTATATCATCAGAGGTGACTGTGCAGAGGGTGCAGACCTATAAATACCTGGGAGTGCAGCTGGATGATAAACTGGACTGGACTGCCAATACTGATGCTCTGTGTAAGAGAGGTCAGAGCTGACTATACTTCCTTAGAAGGCTGGAGTCCTTCAACATCTGCAATAAGA
Source organism: Polypterus senegalus (assembly GCF_016835505.1). Lineage (NCBI taxonomy): Eukaryota > Metazoa > Chordata > Cladistia > Polypteriformes > Polypteridae > Polypterus > Polypterus senegalus. The sequence continues at coordinate 240,118,717 of NC_053157.1, read as the reverse complement.
TGCTGCAGATGTTCTACCAGACGGTTGTGGCGAGTGCCCTCTTCTACACAGTGCTGTGCTGGCGAGGCAGCATAAAGATGAAGGATGCCTCACGCCAGGACAAACTGGTGAAGAAGGCAGGCTCTATTGTAGGAGTAAAGTTGGACAGTTTGACATCTGTAGCAGAGCAATGGGCGCAGAGCAGGCTCCTGTCAATCATGGAGAATCCACTGCATCCACTTAACAGTGTCATCTCCAGACAGAGGAGCAGCATCAGTGAAAGACTGAGGAGATCGTTCCTCCCCCACACTATGCGACTCTTCAGTTCCACCCGGGGGAGTAAATGCTAACATTACTCAAAGTTATGTTTGCTTTTACATGCATTTTTATTATTATTTAATTTAATATTATTTTTTTATCAGTATACTGCTGCTGGATTATGTGAATTTCCCCTTGGGATTAATAAAGTATCTATCTATCTATCTATCTATCTATCTATCTATCTATCTATCTATCTATCTATCTATCTATCTATCTATCTATCTATCTGATAACACTGAGGTCCACGCTGATCACTTATATTTCATCCCAGATTATTAAATGACACATTCCTTTGACATTTCTATACTTTGACTTTATTTCTTGAGTGACTGAAGTAAATATTAGGGTAACAGATGTTGGAAATGACTACGTTTTTGCCCAGGGTGTTATCAACGCTGAGAGGTTGAACTTGAATAATAATAATAATTCTTTACATTTTTTATTGTTCTGTTCTCACAACTCAAAGCTCTTCTACACAGTGAGTGGGGAGCCACTAAAACCACCACTAATCTGCAACATCCACCTGATAATATGAGGGCAGCCATTTCTGTACCAGTATGCTCACCAAACCTTGGGTTTCAAGGGTTGTTACTGCTGGAGTGGAACTGGGGATAAGCTCCCAGTTCTCAAGAAATACTCCAAATAGCTAGCGTCTCCCAGCGCCTCTGACAATCAAATCCAGCTCCTGGCCTTCACGAGCGGCTCATTAATGAGTCCGGAGAAACCCGTTTTAAACCAACAGGAGAAGGGATGGAAGGCGGTCCACTGGCGCCTCAAAACCAGTTGCTTCGGGCAGATGGGGCTCGTTAGCCTTGTAAGGCTACTCATCTAGGAGAAGGAAAACTCTGATCCCAAACCTCCACTGCCTTGTGGCTAGACCCATTCATGGGGAAGGCTAGGGGAGTAAACCCCGAAGACAAATCAGGAGTCGGAGTCCCTAAGGCAGTTTGCTATCTGCTTGTCTCATAGCTTTCTGGCAACTCCTGCGACACCTTGGATGCCAAGATGTATAGGCTATGCCTTTCCCTTGTAAACATCTGATGTGTGGAGAGAGGGGAACTGGTACATGGGCAACATCAGTCTCTCCTCAACATGCTGCCCAGGCTTGCGCCCTGGAGAGGACACTCCAGCTTCGCTATTCAGCGTCGACAAAACACGGAAGGCAGCAGTCTACCGGTTATAAGCCACCTGCTCGATTGACGTAGAGCTGGCGCCAGGGGTTGCCTTCGTCGGTGGGAGACTACCTTATCTCATTGGACAGCTACCGCCCGCCTCAAACTGGGCAGCCCCCAGTCAATAAGGTGTTGTCTCGTCACAGTCTGTCTGCCCTACTGGGTGCGTAGGGCTCAGGACATTAATATGGCCGACAAGCAGACTGTAAAGTAAGCACCAAGCCAAACAATAAAAACAAAATCAAACTACAAACAGAAAGAACGACACTTGAGAATTGGAACTTGGAACGTAAGAACAATGACACCAGGCCTGTCTGATAGTGTACAGGACATAAGTGATGCTCGCAAAACAGCAGTCATCAATAATGAGCTGGCAAGGCTGCATATTGACATCGCAGCCCTCCAGGAAACACGACTGCCGGACTCTGGAAGCATAAAGGAGAAAGAATACACATTCTTCTGGCAGGGAAAGAAAGATGACGAAGTCAGAGAACATGGTGTGGGCTTTGCAATAAACAACTCTCTATTAGATATGATTGAGCCATGCAAACCGGGCACAGAAAGGATAATGACACTTCGCCTTCTCACAAGTACAGGCTACGTAAATCTGATCAATGCCTATGCACCAACCATGCAAGCCAGCACGAAACTAAAGATCAGTTCTATGAGCTACTAAACAGTGCTGTTGCCGCAGTCCCTACTTCAGAACACCTCTACCTTTTGGGAGATTTCAATGCCCGGGTCGGCTCTGACCACGAATCCTGGCCAAGTGTGCTAGGTCACCATGGCATAGGAAATTGAACGAAAATGGCCAGAGATTACTCGAACTCTGCTGCTATCACAGCCTATGTGTGACAAACACCTACTTCCAGAACAAGGCATGTCACAAGACATCATGGAGACACCAAGATCAAAACATTGGCATCAGCTGGACTTGATCATCACCAGGCGCAAATTTCTGAACAGCATCCACAACACCAGAGCTTACCATAGCGCTGATTGCGATACAGATCACTCCCTCGTTGCCTCAAGGATTAAGTTACGCCCCAAGAGGCTCCACCTCTCCAAAAAGAAATGTCAGCCAAAAATCAACACCTGCCGGACCACCGACCTAATCAAGAACAAGGAATTTATAGAACAACTGGGGGAACTGCAGAATTGTGACCAAGAGCCAAATGCAGAGGACAGATGGAACTTACTCCGGAACACCATCTACAGAGCTGCCATCCTGACGAATGGCAAAAAGGAGCACAAGAACACTGACTGGTTCGAGGCCAATGCTGCAGAGCTCGAGCCCGTCATTGACGCTAAGAGAAGGGCACTGATCAACTATAAACACGACCCAAGTCAGTACAACCTCCAAGACTTGAAGGCTGCCCGAAGAAAAGCCCAACAGACTGCTCGCTTGCGCAAACGACTATTGGCTCCAGCTGGCAAGCAGCATTCAGCAAGCGTCAGACACTGGCGACACAAGAAACATGTACGAGGGCATCAAGCAAGCAACAGGCAAACCAATAAAGAAGACTGCACCCTTAAAGTCCAAATCAGGCGAGACCATCACAGACAAAGACAAACAAATGGGAAGGTGGGTGGAGCACTACCTGGAACTGTACTCCAAAGAAAACTCTGTCACTCAGACAGCGATGGACGCCATAGAAGACTTGTCAGTTCTGCAGGAGCTGGACACCGAACCTACCATGGATGAACTCAGCAAAGCCATTGATTGCTTGAAAAGCGGAAAATCACCGGGTGATGATGGTATTCCGACAGAGATTATCAAATGCGGAAAACCAGCTCTTCTCAGACCACTCCATGAGCTCCTCTGTATGTGTTGGAGGGAAGGCAAAGTTCCACAGGACATGCGCAACGCCAAGATTGTCACTCTGTACAAGAACAAGGGAGACCGCAGCGACTGCAACAACTACAGGGGTATTTCACTGCTGAGCACGGTGGGCAAAGCCTTTGCCCGCGTGATTTTGGAACGCCTTCAGATCCTCGCGAATCGTGTGTATCCCGAGTCACAATGTGGCTTTAGGCCAGAAAGATCCACAGTTGACATGATCTTCTCAGTACGCCAGCTTCAAGAGAAGTGCAGAGAACAGCAGATGCCATTATTCATCGCCTTCATAGATCTGACTAAAGCGTTCGACCTTGTAAGCAGGAGCGGCCTGTTTCGGTTACTAAAGAAGATCGGTTGTCCACCTCAGCTGCTCAGCATTATAACCTCTTTCCACGACAACACGCAGGGAGTGGTCAGTTACGACGGGGACAGTTCAGAACCCTTCACAATCAAAAGTGGCGTCAAGCAGGGCTGTGTCCTAGCACCTACTTTATTCAACATTTTCTTCTCAATGCTGCTAAACTTTGCTTTCAAGGGCTCTGCCGAGGTGTTTACCTACACACTAGGAGTGACGGAAAGCTGCTGAATATGGCCCTGCTAAGAGCAAAGACCAAGATTCGCACTGTCCTTGTCAGGGACATGCTGTTTGCTGATGACGCTGCCCTAATGTCACATACAGAGGAACACCTCCAGCAGCTAATGGACCGCTTTGCCCAGGCATGCAGGGAATTCGGATTGACAATCAGCATCAAGAAGACCAACGTCATGGGTCAAGACATCTCTGCTCCACCCTCTATCACCATCGAAAATAAAGTGCTGGAGACCACCGATAAATACATATACCTGGGCTCCACTATTACCAGCAACTTGTCTCTCGACAACGAGATTGACAAGAGGCTCGCCAAAGCAGCCAGCGTCATGGCCAGGCTGAGCAAACGTGTGTGGTCCAATAACCATCTAACACAGAATACCAAACTTAAGGTATATCATGCATGCGTTCTCAGCACTCTGTTGTATGGCAGTGAGGCCTGGACCACCTACGCCCGGCAGGAAGACCGCCTCGAGAGCTTCCATCTTCGCTGCCTCCGACGCATCCTTAACAACACGTGGCAAGACAAAGTCACCAACACTGCCGTGCTTGATCAAGCCAGCTCACTGAGCATACACCTCCTTCTATGCCAAAGACGCTTACGTTGGCTGGGCCACGTGCATAGAATGCAAGATGGACGCATACCCAAAGACATTCTGTATGGTGAATTGGCCGCAGGACACCGCCCCATTGGTCGCCCACATCTTCGCTTCAAAGATGTCTGTAAACGCGATCTCAAGCTGACTGGCATCGACCCTGACAGTTGGGAACAGCTTGCTGATGACCGGAACGCCTGGCGCCAGACTGTCCATGAAGGCATCAAGAGGGGTGAGCAACATCGCAGTCAACAGATGGAAACCAGAAGGCAAAGGAGAAAAATGAGACAGCAGAAACAGGACTCGGGCCCCCCATCCAGCTTCACCTGCAGCCACTGTAGAAGAGACTGTCGATCTAGGATCGGACTGCTGAGTCACTCCAGACGCTGCCCCCAAAAACACAAATGAAGATCATTCCAGAGCGCAAACATCATCTTTCGAGATGGACGAATGCCTACTATACTATATGCTCACCACACATGAGCTATTAGAAGATGAAGTGTTGAGAGAAACAGTTAGCTAATGAGAGACAGGGGACGATTAGGGGGACACAATGACAAGGCCTTGAAGGTAAATTTAGCAAAAACATCTTTATGGAGGACACACAGGGATCTTTAGTAACCACAGAGAGTCAGGACTTCAGTTTGACACCTCATCTGAAGGACAGCACCATTTATACAGCACAGTGTCCTCATCACTGCACTGGGGCATGGGATCCACATTCAGACCACCGGGTAAGCCCCCTATTGGCCTCACCAACACCTCTTCCTGCAGACACCCAAGCTTTTCCTAGATGATCTCCAATCCAAGTACTGGCCAGGTCTGAATATGCTTAGGTTGAGGTAGATGACCTGATCTGAAGTGAATGTGGTGTGTCTGCTGGCTACAGAAGAGCAAGCGCGGCAGAAGTAAGACCCCCATGGTTGGGAACTGGCATAAAACTAAATGTTATACGAACCTTCATGTATCTCAGAGACATCTGCACATTTCTTAGTGCTGGTGACATTGAGTCCCAGTGTGGGGCACTGAGAAGTGACAGGCTGGAGGGGTCACTCTTATGTACTTAAGTGGAATGAGTCTGAGGTGGGCTATTACAAAGGGACTGGCATCAGGGCATCACTTATACCCAATTGTGTGACTAGGATCTGTGTGTGTTAATCGTAGGGTGGAGGAGTAGATGAGCCGGTTTAACAGACTTGATTACGTCTCACAAATCCTGAGATAAAACAACTTGAATAACCAAGAAAATCTAAAAAAACTGTGAAGGAGCCGAGAGTGGCGAGTGCCTGCTGTGTGTTACGTGTCTGTCTGTCTGACTGTCTGTCTGCATATCTCTCTCTGTGTGTCTGTCTGTCTGTCTGTTATCAGTTTTTAAGATGTTTTCATATTTCTACTATCCCTGTGTTTATTAATGTATCATATTATTCTGTTTCTTAAACTGAGTGGGCTTCAGTTGGAGTCTTTACTGAATAATCTGATAAATTCCAGGCATGGACAAAGAAAAACACAAAAATTCATTATTGATAAGCAGGAGATGAGAACTTATTATGGGATGGATAATTTGTTTAATAAAGAGGACTAATATGGAGTCTGATGTGGACTTCAGTGTGACATAAATGAATAAGAAATACTGACGTGAATGACACTTTAGCAGAACCCCTGAGACAGGTCATCTCTTCTGTCACTTGGTGGTCTTCACTCTCTGAGCTCCTGTCTCACATTAACTGTTCACCCTCAGTGTCTCCTCAGATGTTCTCTCTGTGAGCTCTCAGCTTTCTCTTTAAATCTCCTCCTCCTCCTCACTGAGCTCAGACAAACTTTTACTTTCGTTTCTTCACAAGTCACTTCCTTGTTTCTCTGACTGATTCTCTCTGCCTGCCTCTCCTCAGACTGACGATGGCTGAAGCCCAGCTGTGTGGATTACAGGACGAGTTCACCTGCTCGGTGTGTCTGGACACTCTGACTGACCCCGTCACCATCCCCTGTGGACATAATTTCTGTCTGAAGTGCCTCACGGACTGCTGGGAAAAGAGCCAAGAGAGCAACTGTCCTCAGTGTAGAGAAAACTTCACCACGAGGCCTGCTCTACGAAAAAACACTCTGCTGAATGAAGTCATCAAGAAATTAAAGAAGACGACACTCAGTTCTCCTCCTCCTCAGAATTGTGCTGGCCCTGGAGACGTGGAGTGTGACTTCTGTACGGGTAAGAAGTTCAGAGCAGTGAAGTCCTGTCTCACCTGCCCAGCCTCCTACTGTCAGACTCACCTGCAGCCTCACTATGAAGGAGATGCCCTGAAGCACCACAAGCTGGTTGATCCTGATAGAAATCTGAAGGAGAAACTCTGTGAGAAACATCAGAAAAGTCTGGAGATACTCTGTAAAACTGATGATTCCTGTATCTGCATGATGTGTGTGGTGACTGGACATAAAAATCATGAAGTGGTCGTGCTGGAGACGGAAAGAGAAGAAAAGCAGGTGAGTGATGTTTAGTGTTTAATGGAAACTGTGTGAATAATTTGAGTTAAGGAATTTGTACATTTAATGTGACAGAGAAATCTATTCATCTACAGTAAAACCCGATTATCTGTCACTTGATTAACTGTCAGGACTAAATAACAAAAACCCAACCTTCTGCACGCCAGCGTCTCCCAATTACTACTGCGAGTTCTGCACATTGGAATAATAGAAATCCCAGTGTCCGTTACGTACCTTCAGCTTTAATAGCGGTTTGTAGCTTTTCTCTTTTGTTATAATTAAACTAAAGTACAATACATTGTTATGGCCTATCAACATATGTGTGTGCTGTTTGAACTTATTAATCGTTTACGAAACAGCAACAGCTCTTCAAGTATTGCTTCAATGACGGAGTAGGAAGGCCAACAGTGAACGATAGAAAGTGGGATGCTGAAATAATTGAAAAATGTGTTGAAAATGGAAACCAGTGACAGTAATGTTATTCTGTATTAATGTTAATGGTCTTCTGCATTGTAATTTTCTTGATATATTCTGTTATTTCAGGTAGCGTTAATATGTTGTGGTGTACAGGCAGCTTGTGATGCTCTCTATGAGGGCAGAAAGGGCGGAAAGCTGTAAGTGATGGGACTGGCTGAGGGGCTTCTGTTCAGTGAGGGGCAGACAGGAGAAGTGAGGAGAGAAGGGAAGGTGTGGAGCAGGGAGTCAGGAGACAATAAGCAGGAGTGTTTGTGGGATCAGAAATACACAACGAGAGTGGCAGGAGATCAACTGATCGGTAGGGAAAGCTTTCTTTGATTGTTTAGGAGGTGAGCTCTGTAAGCCAAATAATGGAGTGTAAGACAGGACACCCCTTGTTAGGGAACGAAGACTCCGCGTAAAATGTAGAAAACTCCAGAACCTATGAGTTGTATTTGCTTATTACGCTGGTCATTACAATCTATACTAATAAAAGGCAAAGCCCTCACTGACTGACTGACTCACTGACTCATCACTAATTCTCCAACTTCCCGTGTAGGTAGAAGGCTGAAATTTGGCAGGCTCATTCCTTACAGCTTACTTACAAAAGTTTGGCAGGTTTCATTTCGAAATTCTACGCGTAATGGTCATAACTGGAATGTATTTTTCTCCATTTACTGTAATTAAGTTGAGCTCGAAAGCTGTGGGGGGGCGGAGTTTCGTGTGACATCATCATGCCTCCCACGTAATCACATGAGCTGACTGTCAACGCAGTGCGTAAAAAACCAGGAAGACCTCCAAAAAGCGATGAAGAAAACATGCATTATATAATTGAGAAGGCAGTGAAACAATAAGAAGCGAGCGACTGACATATACAACCATATTCATGAGTGCTGCTACTTCGGAAACAAAACACGGTGTAATCCTAAAGTTTAAATTAAGTTCATAGACAGGCTGCCGCTGGCGTTTGTCATGCCCACGGGTAATGCAGGATACAAGTTTAATGAGAGGACGCAGGATATAAACGAGAGTTTTGATCACTTTGTAAATAAGTTCAAATTGCAGGTGAAGGGCTGTGCTTATGCAAATTCCGAGAGACTGTTGTCACGCACGCGCGAGTAGGAGGCCACGGACGGAATCGAAAGCACCTGGGAAAACATTCGCCGACAGGGAATGGCGGGGTATTAACTTTCTCCCTCTGCTTCCTTATAGGAAAAAAGACCTCCCTCCTCCATAGCCGGGTTTGACCGCAGTGCGGCACTTCCGCCCTGATTGTGTTTGTGGGGGATTGACAGTTAAGGCAGGTGGGGGAGTCACGTCATCATCTCCCCTCCCATTCACCTCATTTTGCTCTGAGCTGAGCTCCGCGGCTAACGCAGTCTTACAGAAGTGACTTTGTGACGCTGCCACCAAATACTCACAGAAAAATCCACAAGTTAATACACACGCTGTCTTTACAGTTTCTCCACACTGAATCCTCCAGGCACTACTTACAAAAGGTTACTTTGACAATCGTGTTACGTTATTTTTAACATTTTTCCTTTTCTTAGCACAAGCACAGCTGAGAAGCTTCGATGCATATGTTAAAAAAATCACACATTTAATCACACTTTGCAATACTAGGGGAACTTCTGTCAATGCATGATTTCCTGGTACACCGATTACAATGATCAGCGCTTTCCGATTCATTTTAGCCTCACACACCCTTGGTTTGAGAAGAAGTATGAAAAAATATGAGCTTAACACAGAAATACAGATCACCAATTGAAGCTTTATGAATAATCGATTCGCCATCAATAATTGTTTTGGTAAAGCCATACTCAGTGTAATCCTCCTTCCATTTTATAATTTTTCTGCCACTAGCCATGATTAAATGAACGTAAAAAAGTAAGAGCAAAGCGAGGGTGACTTATTCAGGCAGGCAGGCGACAGCTCAATAGCTCAAATTTGGATATAAGTAGGTTCTATTTAGTCGCCAGAAATATCTTTGGTAGGAATGGAAGTTGAATTTACTCTTTAAATTTCTATGGTAAAGAAAAAGTTATGCAATGATGACTAAATTTAACTATATAAAGTCAAAAGTTTTATATATAAAGTCATTCCCAAATATATAAAGTCAAACTTTGATTATATAAAGTCAAAACCTGAGTATATAAAGACAGCATTGGAATATTTCTGAATATATAAAGTAAGCGCTGGAATATATAAAGTCAAAACTTAAATATATAAAGTCAGCGTCGGAATATACAAAGTCAGCGCTTAATATATTCTGACTCTGACTTAATATATTCAAGTTTTCACTTTATATATTCCAGTTCTGACTTCATATATTCAGAAAAAAGTTTAGACTTTATGTATACCGAGGCTGACTTTATATATTCTAGTTTGGACTTTATATTTTCACAAAATCAATGTATTTGCCTGTTTGACACTCAGTAGTATATGTGTGTGTGTATATATGTACACATGTATGTATGTGTGTATATATATATATATATATATATATATATATATATATATATATATATATATATATATACACACATACGAGTACATACATGTATGCCAGCAACACTCATGACAATGACAAACAATTACATTGTCAATCATGTTACGTTATTATTAAAATGTTTCCTTTTCTTTTTACTTCTCCACTGCCAAGCGGGTATTTTAATATATATATATATATATATATATATATATATATATATATATATATATATATATATATATATATATATCTATATATATATACTAGCAAAAAACCCGCGCTTCATAGCGGTGAAGTACTGCCTTAAAATTTTTATTAAGAAGAAAATTAAACCATTTTAAACTGAGGAAAAATATACCAATAATTATTTGTTAAGGATCTCTTTGTATACCACATTGTGAGTTTGGCCCTTCGGTTGTAATATGACCAAGCTGTGCGCTGAGCTTACTCTTGAGCATGCAACGTACAGTTGGCCATGTGAACAGTAATCTTGTCTCAAATCTCACAGCTTGGATTGCTACTGTCATAATCGGTTTGAGTTTCATGGTTTGTTTCAATTACGACAGTATTTGTAGGACTTGTGTTGAAGAGACATTCGGCATCTGTCAAGCGCTGTAAGTATACAGCCAGTTTCATCGATAACTTCATTTCCAGCTTTTGAAAGTTTAAACATTCATAAACATCAAAGTGTCCACTACTCAAATCGTCACCTGTGAATCTAAGATGTTTAAGAGGCATTGGCGGTTGTCCAAAGGTGTAAAATATTTGGCCATTTCGGTACACTTGAAAGCGACAACCGAACAATTCAGCGGCAGCCATCAACTCACATGCAGAACCATAGGTGAAGGGCTTAAGTATTTCACTCTTCTAGTGCTCCTGTGTAGTCTAATTATCTTCTGTACCGTCATCAGTCCACACCTTGAACCTGTCCCAGTCATTCAATACATAAGACACAATGGATATCAAGAGTGAGCCTGATATGGCCGTGCAAAATGTAACAAAGAGAATGGAAAAGATAGGCGCAATAGTGACAATTTTTTGATCGATGGTGATCACCTCGATAGACATGTTAATGGGGGTACGGTTGGAATGATTAAGGAAATGGGTACCTGAACAATGTAAAGTAAGTCTAAAATACCTACACAATAACTATAATCGTAATAAATGAACAATAAAACAGCAGAGAAGCTGTGGATTAAATAAAAAGGCTGTAGTTATCAGTAGGGAGACGTGAATCCCGTGGCGAAGCAAGGAAGGGAATGTAGAGACCGAAGCGATGGGGGATGGGGGAGCCAACGCCGCCTCACACGGTGACCGAGCTGCAGGCTATGGACGTATATATGTACGTAAGTAGGATTCAGTTAGCGTTGGGAACCCGCGTACCAAATTCTTGAAGATGGGCCCATAAGTAACAAAGACTGTTGAAAAGTTCAATATGGCGGCCGACAGTGGCATCATACCACCGAAATAAGTACCAAATTTCAGCCTTCTACCTACACGGGAATTTGGAGAATTATTGACGTTGCAAAGTTCAATATGGTGGCCGACAGTGGTGTCATACCACCGAAATAAGTACGTACATTGGTTTCGGTTAGTGCAGGGAAGCCGCCTACCAAATTCCGTGAAGATGGGGCCATAAATAAGAAAGTTCAACATGGCGAACGTTGTTGACCGTTATGACCTTTATGCGTAGAATTTGGAAATGAAACCTGCTTAACTTTTTTAAGAAAGCTGTAAGGAATGATCGTTCCAACTTTCAGCCTTCTACCTACATGGGAATTTGGAGAATTAGTGACGTTGGAAAGTTCAATATGGCGGCTGACAGTGGCGTCATACTACCGAAAAAATAACGTACATTGGTATCGATTAGCGCAGTGAAGCCGCCTACCAAATTTCGTGAAGATGGGGCCATGAATAAGAAAGTTCAACATGGCGGACGTTGTTGACCGTAATGACCGTTACGCGTATAATTTTGAAATGAAACCTGCTTAACCTTTGTAAGTAAGCTGTAAGGAATGATCCTGCCAAATTTCAGCCTTCTACCTACACGGGAAGTTGGAAAATTAGTGACGTTTGAAAGTTCAATATGGCGGCCGACAGTGGCGTCATATCATCGAAATAAGTACGTACATCGGTTTCAGTTAGCGCAGGGAAGCCGCCTACCCAATTTTGTGAAGATGGGGCCATAAATAAGAAAGTTCAACATGGCGGACGTTGTGAACCGTTATCGACCGTTATGACCGTTACGTGTAGAATTTCGAAATGAAACTTGCTTAACTTTTGTAAATAAGCTGTAAGGAATAAGCCTGACAAATTTTAGCCTTCTACCTACACGGGAAGTTGGAGAGTGAGTGAGTGAGTGAGTGAGGGCTTTGTCTTTTATTAGTATAGATAGATATGAGAACAACACTCATATCAATGACAAAACAATTACATTAACAATCATGTTACGTTATTTTTAAAATTTTTCCTTTTCTTTTTCATAACTTCTTTAACACACTACTTCTCCGCTGCGAAGCGCGGGTATTCTGCTAGTATTATATAAATTAATTCATTTTGATAATACTCTATTATATTTTGTTAATATAGTTTTTATGACCGTTCGCTAAATTAATTTACTGTATGTCATTTTTAATGTAGCTGCTCTGCTATCCGTCTTTTCTCTTATCCGTCACAGCCTCGGTCCTGACCCCTGACTGATAATCGAGGTTTTACTGGACCTTATAAACCTGATGTTTCAAGTTCAGAGCATTTGCTGCTGGAGTCCATCCTGGTGAGACTGGTGCAAGTCATGAAACAGCTCAGGATGAGATCCCCAAGATGGCCCACAAACAACTGAGTTCTCTCCTCACAGCCAGCTGAGTTTCTTTCTGCTCTGATCAGTTTTTCTTTTGAGTTTCTAAGGCAGTGGGAGGCCAACTATAGCCTGCTGTCTAGAAATGTCCACTGGCAGGGGTGCGAGCGTCACGTGGGCTACGCGTAAAAATGTCTGACATTCGGACCCTCCTGAGGTGTTCTTAACAAGATGATGTTACAGTTGGATGATGTAAGCGTAGTAAGTGAGCACACAATGTCATCCTAAACGTAATTCAATAGAAGGTCTGACACGTCAATAGACACACTCTGTACTGCTGACACTTACACGCTGAGTGTGCTTAGCTGCTCGTCTGCCTTTGTGGTGTTTGTCCATTTTTAAAGAATCAGAGTTTACATTTGGCTGATCTCAGGACTTTTTAAGAGACACATTATTGTCACATGTCAATCTGTATTGTACTCCAGAGTTAAGTCTACGATTCTTACAATAAATGCAGCTAAGAAATGTCAATATACTATTCCTGTGTAGATTTTCTGTTTTTTAATGATATAACTCATCAGGCTTTTCATTAGTGATTAGACATCATGTTATTTAGTGGAGCAGTAAGGACATTTTGAATGTCAAACCCCTGAGTGATAATCCCACCACATGTATGATTATGACAAAGACTCTGAGCTTTCATATTTGGTAAAACCCTAACAAGTCTAGCAGGAGTGTAAAGAACTTACTAGAAGTGTAAGTCTGACCATCTAAGCCAAATTTCAAATCCCCCATCACTACTACACAACCTCAATGTACAGTAAGTTCAGATGAAGACACTTAACTTCAGTCCACCATTTGGTGTTTTTTCAAATAAAGGACTAGTGTCACATCGGCTCTGCCAGGTCTCAGTGAGTGACACAAATGTGGCCGAGTTCTCGCTGGAATATTAAAAGATCTCGACTCACAGTTGAACACACGTTTAGAAACCAACATCTCAAACAACAATGAAGTCTATGAAGTGGCCTGATATTTAATCAGTTTAATATGAATCAGGTCACTAATATTGACATCTAATTTTTGATCTCTTTATGTTTTCTGTTGTTTGGCTATCACTTGATTTGGATTGATTTACATAAATCAGTTCTTCAGATGTCCCTGAAAGCAGACATGTAATTGCAGGACAGACTGGCACTGCTTGGTCAGAAGTCTTTTTCTTAAGCTGCCACCATCTGCCCCTCTTTTATTGACTCGTAACTTCAGCTCAGACGTCAGTTCACTTCACCAGGACTCTCCTTGACAGTTTTGGGTCTCATCTGATCAGTCTGATCAAACACAGCAAATGACACCCAGCGATGTCTCAGTATGTCACTCTTTATCACTTTGTGACTGAAGAAGGAGCCAAAACTCAACTTGATGGACAACACTTAGCAGGAATTACCAGTAAAAAAGTTTGGATTTCTGTGCATCGAAGACACCTACAGCAGCAAGTCCACGCCGTCCTTTATAACCCTTTGTAAGCACTAGAACTCTGATCTCTGCCCCTGGATTATCTTCTGCCCTGTAGTAAGACCCTTATTGTGGCCATCACAAAGGCTAAATGATCTCTTCTGCTACAAAGGGTAACGTAGTGACAGACAGAAAGATCTGAAGACCACCTGTAATAGAGCTGAACGTGGGGGTCTCATTCAGTCCTGACTTGATAATGGAAAGCAAGATGCACAAGAAGGACCACCTATAAAATCTGTAGAATTACTGAAGGAGGACATCAACCAGCAGTTGAACATTTTTTGCCACTAAAAGATAACCAACAAGTGTGAAACCTCAATGACTTTAAACTGCAGAACAACTCACAGTCACAGGAGAAAAGGACAAGAGAGCGGAAAGAATCTGCTAGAAGAAAGACAAAGCAAACTGAATGTTCTTAAATGTGTGACAGAGGAAGCTCTCCATGGAAACAACAATCTGGACAAAGCGTCACCTCCACCTGAGTTACCATAAACCAAGTCAGGAGATCACCTGCTCGGAGTCTGAGAACTTCTGACTGTGACTCGGTAGTTAAGATAAAGCCAGGGGGTGAATTCTGGGAGTTGACATCACCATAACTGTGTGAAGGAGAAGGCTTAGCTGTTGTGAGGGTCTCTTCATAAATTCAGTAAGAAAACTAAAGTAGACTTGAATCAGTTCAGAGCAGCGTCTCACACACACAGAGGAGCTGTAAGGGAGTGTAGACAACCTGTGAGGAAAACCAAACTGACATTACAGTGCTGACTCTAGAAACTTAATAAGTAACTAAGAACTGAACAGAACTGAGACGAGAACATTTAAAAGCTGGTTCTGAATGAATGATGTGTCCTGGGATATTTGTGGGATAAAAATTATGAGAAATAAAATCACAAGTAATGTGTCTTTCCTATAAATGCAAGAAAAATAACCAACTAAGGTAACACAGACTCATGTGTGGTGTTGTCTGTTGATGTCGTCTGTCTGTATACACTTGAATACGTACATCTTCAGTTGTCTTTATATTACAAATACATTTTATTTTTCGACTGTGACTTGTCCCTGGTGGAGTTTGTATGTTCTCATTGTGTTTATGGAAGATAAAAAATGTATGTATTAGCAGTATTTCCGTAAATGGACATAAAAGTAATTAACAGCTTCTAAAGCATTAGATTAAGCATAAATTAGAATGACAAGCTAATAATAAGATATGTCAAGCAAATGGTTAAATAAAGACATAAGTTATATTGCATTTTCCAGTTAAAGCCTGATTGAAAATTATCATTATTGGGAAAGGAAAGATAGAACAGGAATTGAAAGACGTGTAGAAACTACCCCAGGAGATAAAAAGAAAGGAGAATAAGAGCACCTGTTGAGTGATACTAATAACAAAATGTAGAAGAAATGGTCAGGATAGGTATGTGAGAAACCAGCTGGAATACTGAGTCAGCAGAAAACAGAAAAGGCATTGTGACAACGAGGTCAAGATGATGTAATGTATGAAAAATTAAATTTGTATATTCATGTACTAGTATACATAAATATAGAAAATATATAAGCATTAACCTTAGTGCAGAAATGAATGCAAGTCAGGCATGCCAAGCAAGTGATTAAACAAAAGCACATGCTATATTTCTTTTTAATTAAAACTTAGCTTTAAGCTACAAGTATAAACTAGCATGAAAGCCAAGGAAGGGGATGTGATAAGAGTGCACAAATATGGAAGAAGGAACTTCTGCCGAGCCAAGGCCAATAAACTTGAACAAAACAAAAAGTAAAAATGGACAACAGACAGTGAAAATACCAGAGGCAAACTACTGGGGAAGTCAGGAGATCATAATGGTTCTCATGAAAACTCGAGGTATCGGCTGGGGAGGTGCAGAGGGGAGTCAGAGAAAAACAGCAAATGAGCTAATCTGAGCGAGGTCGGAATGAAAAGAAATGACTACAACAACAACAACATTTATTTATATAGCACTTTTTCATACAAAAAATGTAGCTCAAAGTGTTTTACATAAAGAAGAATAGAAAAATAAAAGACACAGTAATAAAAATAAGTGAGACACACTGAGACACTCCTTGTGTGATTTTTGGATATACAAGACAAGAGAAATTGTGTTCTTTGTAGTGTGAGGTGCGTAGAGTGAAGAGTAAAGCAGACAGGCCTGTTCCTTGTGCTGCTCCAGTGTTGCTCACACAGTCCTTGAGTCTGCCTGACAGATAGTCCATCATCAGGACACCACAGGCTCACCCACCTGCACATCTCTGAGCTGACCCCTTAACAGGGATGGCTGGGTGGTCTTGAAGGCTCTGGTAAAACCAAAACATATAAACATAATAAACGTTTCTTGATTATAAGAGACGAGATGTGATCTTTCTGAAGAGAATTTTTGGAAGTTCAGAGAGACGGATTCAAGATCCACGAGATGGAGACTTTGGCCATTTTGAAAGTCAACAAAAGTTAAAGTAAAGATCACATTCACACAGACAAACGGAAATTATTAATTAGTGAAATAACAGAACAGTGAAAAGAGATTGAATATATTGTTTGGATTGAAACTTTAAGTCAGAGACTTGTAGATCGTCTAATTCATGTTGCCATCAGGTAAAAATAGTGTTTCTTCCCAATGAAGAGGCCTCTCCGCAAGAATTAAAAGATTGGTGGTTTGGTGAAAGTGAAATCCATGTACGCGGTCACACTTGGGTCACAGAGTGGCACAGATACACAGGAGATTTTACAGACAAACATTATTTAGACACTTCAAACAAACATAAGTCTCTCAGAAGTGAATTGAGCGCCATGTGTAATCGGAGGGGAGAGTTCTGTCTCTCAATTAGAAGAATAGAAAATCTTCCTGTTCATAGGGGAGCGCCTCGGGAGCGGGACCACCACAGGAGCAGAGGATGTATGGAGGAGAAGGGAAACAAGGGAGTGAGACAAAAGGACAGGTGCTGTACAGACTTTTAAATGTTAAAAGTGTCACACGAACCAAACCTGGGGGTGAGTGAGCGAAGTGAGAAGGAGGCGTAGCTCACTAGTTTTATTAAAAATAATAATTCATCACCTAAGCAAAACACCCGAGGTAAGTAATATATCAAAAATATCATTTCTGAGTTTTAGAATTACTTTTACTTGCCTTCTTCCTGAATTCAACAGACTCATTTGTGTATTTCAGTATCTTACTTGACTCCAGAAAATGAAAACGGCAGACAACGTCCTTACATGTCTGACTCAGGATATCAAATGGCCTTGCAGATCCTATAATTACTGACATGACGTGTTTTAAGTCCTCCTGGCCTTTCACCAGTTTCTTTACTTTACACTCCAGTTTCTTTTTATTATATTTGGTGTTGTGTGAACTTCACAATTCAAGAACTATCTCACACACCAGTGTGCCTTCAAATTGTCTTCTGTATTTGATGTTCTCTTCAAGCCCAAACTCAATCTTACATCAATTAAATTAAACCTTTCTTTTAAACTTTATTGTCATTCCTGTTTGTTAAATCAAATCTGAGTTGTGTCATGAAATGTCAAACAAATGTGTAGTGAAAATATCTGGACACAGAAAGAGAAGAAGAAATCACAAAGTGAACGTGAATTCTGATCTGACCACGCGTGTTCTCTTGTGTGTCCAAACAGAAACTTCTGGAGGCGACACTGAGTGACATCAAGAGGAAACTTGAGGAAAGAGAGAAGACACTGAAGGAGACGAGGAGGGCGATGGACGAGATGAAGGTGAGTGGTAAATGAAGACAACACTTCATATCAAAGAAAGGAGAAATAAATGAGAACTTGAGGAGCAGCAGAGCTTCACTGGTGATGATGAGTAGGGACACGAGAAGGGAGAGTTAGAGAAGATGTGTTGTGGTGTCCTTCATGGCCTTCACTGTTGACAGTATCCCAGGTGTTATTCAGTGGAGACTCAGACAGCATCACCCTAAAGTCCTCTGATATTCCATCATCTACTTAAAGGAAACTTAACTTTACTGACAGAAACTCGACA
This sequence comes from Polypterus senegalus, assembly GCF_016835505.1. Lineage (NCBI taxonomy): Eukaryota > Metazoa > Chordata > Cladistia > Polypteriformes > Polypteridae > Polypterus > Polypterus senegalus. The sequence goes on along the minus strand of NC_053157.1, from coordinate 240,100,497 downwards.
CTGAAGGTCGACGCTGATGTTCTGAATGAGATCAGCAGGCACAACGTCCATTAATGGTCTAAGTTGTTTTTATTTTTAAAATATCATTGCATACAATCAAGTTCAACTTATACAACAAATGACTTTCAAAGTCAAACTAAAAAATAATAAAAAAAAATTTGAAAGTTAAAATAGAAATCTAAACAAACAAAAAAAATAAAAACTACCAAACAGGATTTACGCTGCAGCCAAGAAAAAGAGTGAAGAGCCGAGAACTGGGCCAAAATTCCTGATAATTTAAATAGATAGATAAAAAAATAAATTAATAAAAAGGCAGAATTTCCTTTTCCCTTACTATATATGCTTATTTTAAAGTTTTATTAATTAGCTCTTGTCATATTTTACAAAGGTTTTGAACAGATCTTCTAAGTGAGAATTTGTTTTTTTTAATATCAAACATCAGTGACCCAGTGACTTATCACAGGTGGGCTGGGGGTCTTTTAAGTCCACGAGCTCACAATGTGGTCAAGGCAGTTACAGTCAATGTGTCCTCCTCCACTTTAGGCCCCTCTGGTAGCCCACCAACCACAACTGTTAGTAAGTTAGGAGTGATTGTGACCCCAAGGCTGTCTGATAAAACATTCAAACATTTTGGCCCTAAATGATGTTACTTTGTTGTCCTCCCAAAACATGTGGCCCAGTTAGGCTGGATATCGATTCCCACACTCGCACGTTTGATTCTTCCCAATTTTAAATGAGATAAATGTGATCGATGAAAGAGTCGAAGTCAGATGGTTGAATACTTCGCACATATGGAGCTGGAATGTATTCTATGCATGATTGACTTTCACTCCTTTTCCCTTAAAGGGGATATTATTTGAAATGTTTTTATATGTTGTTGAGATGCAGTCTGACTCCTCAGCACTGATCAGGATTTCTTCTGGAAAAAAAATGGGTGGAAGGTGTGGAAAACTGGGTAGGTTATTTTGGTAGATTTTTGTTGTCTGTAGCTTCTGTAAACTTTTCTAATAATAGTGGAGCTAACTTAGATGAAAATGTCTTTATAAAATTACACTGGTTTCCATCAGGGCCTGTTGTTTTCCCACTTTGGAGTGAGTCTACAGCATCCAGTAACTCTGAGAGTGTCAGAGGTTTGTCCAGTTCCTCTTCACTAATAGTGTCCAGCTGTTGTCTTTGTTTTATATCAAAGAACTCCTCAGATCGTGTCTCGTCTTCTTTAAACTGAGTAGAATATGAAGACTTATAGAACTTGCTAAATGCGTGTTATATTTTTTAGGCTTCATTACTTTATCTGCAGTTCTGCTGGTAATTTCTGTTATTGTGTTGCAAACTTCCTGCATGTTGATTGCTGAGCTAAGATCTTCTTAGCCTTCTCTCCACGTTCACTGTAATGATGTTGTGATTTAAAAATGAGTTGATCAGGATCTTTTCCTATCAAGAGGTTAAATTCTGATTAGACAGCCTGTCTTTTCTTGAAAAATACCTCATTTGGAGAGATGGGATATTCTTGATTTATTTTGGAGGTCGTAATGGCCTTCTCTTGTTCATTCTTGTATCTCTCAGTTTTATTAGACTTCACAAATTAAGGATCTCCACTGTTTGACTGAGTGCAGACTTTACATAACATACACCTCCAAATGTTTTAGTTAGCTTTAATATTTTATCACAAAGGGCAGTAAGGTTGTCCAGTGGTGGCATCTGATGAATTTTAGATCCACTTTCCTCCGTTCACTTTCCGTGTGGAGTTTACCCGTTCTTCCAGTATCTTAGTGGGTTTCTTCCTGTTATTCCAGATCTTCCACCACATCCTCACATTTCAGTTTGGTTAATTGGCAGAAACCCCAAATTGGCTTCCATTGTGATCACTAGTGTAGCTCTGACCCTGTAATGAGCTGGCAGACTGTCTATGGTAGCACACTCTCCGATGCACATTTCTGTCAGGATTCATTTATGTGAATGTTCTCATCCAGCAGAAACAGAACTCTTCACACACATTTCTGTGCCCAGACAGACCAAACTTATCCAATCTAATTTATTTAACACAGTCTCACATTAAACAGACCAACACCATCGAGTGTACTAAAGTAATAAACACAGCCGGTCCAGACCAGTGGGGTGTGTCTTTAGTTCAAAGAAAGTAGGCGGGCACAATCTGTCACTCAACACTGTGTCGTTCAATCCAGACAAAGAGGAGACATCTGAAGAAGTACAAGTGAAGGAGAGCCAACCTCACAGACTGACCTTCACTTCGGTTTATGTTTCTACGCTCGTCTGCTTTTGTTGTTTCCTCCTAGAATTCCTACCTATTAGTGATGCATGAAATCTCCTCTCTACACCCATGATGACTGTGACATTTTTCAGCCAGGATTCCTTCCACTAGATGTTGTTCACAGTCTTGTTTCATATCTTTTTTGTTTATTTATTAATGTTAATGTTGATTTGGTTGAGTATCTGCTTTATTCTTTGTATTTGATTTTGTCTATAAGCCTACTTTTTTATGTTCCATGTGGCTTGTGTGTGGCTCACCAAGAGGTGGACCACCTGCCAATCACCACCATGAGCTTTCCTTCCACCCTATAAAATCCGAGGGTCTTCCACAGTTTCATTGTGAATGTGCTTTGCGAGTTTGTTAAGTTATTGTATTCTTTTAGCTGTGCCTTATGCTTTTGTGATTTTCTGGATTTTTTAGCCTGTGCTTTGTTTTTCAACCGCTGTCTTTGGATTCTGTTTGGAAACTTTGTTTTGGATTGGCTTGTATGGCTCAACTGCGGTGGGTTGGCACCCTGCCCAGGATTGGTTCCTGCCTTGTGCCCTGTGTTGACTGGGATTGACTCCAGCAGACCCCCGTGACCCTGTGTTTGGATTCAGCGGGTTGGAAAATGGATGGATGTATGGCTCAATAGAGTGTCTGTGTATTTGGAATACAACTTTATGATGAATAAATGTTTAATTATATAAAGATTCTATGAGGGACATTATCTATCTATCTATTATATAGTGCCTTTCATATTATCTATCTATCTATCTATCTATCTATCTATCTATCTATCTATCTATCTATCTATCTATCTATCTTGCTGTCTGTGTGTTGCTCGATTAGTGCTGTCTGGGGTGGGCGTGTTTGAGTCGGTTGAAGCCGACGGGCGTCGATGTCTCTGTGTAAGCCTCTTTTTTTTTTTTTTTCTCTCTTTTTCCTTTTTCTTAGAGATTTGTTTTGGAGTTGTTATTGTTTTTTTGATAAGTTTTTTTTTTACTGTTAAGACGCGGCTTTGGCGGTTATCGCCATGGCCGTGTCCAAAGTGCAGGCACCTGGTTTGTTTCCAAAGGCGTTTGAAAGTCTTTCACGCCGCCATGGCGCTAAGGTCCTGGTGGACCCTCAGGTTTCTGCCGAAGCTTGTGTGATGGGAGTAGGGAAAATAGTTGGTTATAAAAATGTTCTATCAGCAAGCAGAATGAATAAGGCTGTAGTCGTCTTTCTAAACGACGAGTCTCTCGTAAATAAACTTGTTGAAGAAGGGGTTGTTATAAATGGCGCATTAGTTCCTGTCCTGCCGTTATCAGCGCCTGCGAAGAAAGTTATTGTCTCTAATGTTCCACCTTTCTTAAAAAATGATATTTTACTAAGGGAATTGAGACGTTATGGGCAGATTATGTCTGATATAGTGCTTATTCCCCTTGGCTGCAAAATGCAGGAGTTAAAACATGTGGTCTCCTTTCGGAGACAAGTTTATATGATTTTAAATAATATGAATGAAGATCTAAACGTGGCCCTCAGGTTTAAGGTGGAAGGTGATGATTATGTAGTGTTTGTAACTTCTGATTCAATGCGTTGCTTTAACTGTGGCAGAGCTGGACACAAGGCGCACAGTGCAAACATGAGCCCGTAGTGATGCCGGCGGCTCCGCTCCGTCAAAGAGAACACGGACGGGTTAACGATGAAAACTGCGAGTCTGAGTATGAAAGTGAGGTGGAGAATATGGAGAAGGATGGGTCTGAGTGTAATGAGCGGTTGGATGGAGCGGGTGTTGTGTGATCGGCCCGAAAATTTTCTGTCTAAAGACGCTCCAGAGAAGAGCGCTTCTTGTTGCCGAGGATATGGCGGCTGAAACTGTGCAGCGAGTAAAGTGAGCACAGAGCCTGAGACCAGTAGCAGTGAGGGGACGACATTGAACACTCTTTCCGAGGGAGTTGCGCCAGTTGCCTCCGCTGTGAACGAGTCTCAGGCATCCGATGAAGCTGCACAAGTGCAGGCTGCTGAAGACGCGGTGCTGATAAAGCCTATCCCAGAGCAAGCCGTGGAAAGGCAGATGAATGAGAGGCCGATGGATGAGGTGTGTGAAGTGGAGAGTGGGAGTGCAAGTGTGAGCGAGAGGGATGAGATTTTCAAAGTGCCCGTCACAAACGAAAGATTAAATCAGAGAATACGAAGTCTGCAAAGAAAAGCCTTGTGTCCAGCGAGCCATCCAGTGAACGCAGCAACTTGTTTAAGAGTTACAGTGACTGTGACGTGGCGACAGAGAGGATGAGGGTAGTGACACTGACACCTCCGTGAGAAGCGAGTCCTCATCAAGATATACACTGGGAGGCGGATACAGCACCGCAAGTATACGGTATTTTTTAGAATTTATTGAGGGTAAGAGAGGGGTTAAAGTGGAGGAACACTTCCCAGACGTTCAGCTCTTCCTGGTGTCAGCACAGAGGGTGATGCGCAATGCCGTGCAGCTTGGCATGGACCAGAAAGAGTCAGTGAGACTAAAGAATTTGATCAGTAGGGTTAGGAAATCACTGCTTTAATCAGGATGGATTTAGTCCTACGTTTCTTTTATTTATTTGTGTTATGTATTTTATTGGTTACTCCCTTATGTCTTGAATTAATGGAATCTTTTCATATTGGGAGTCTGAATGTGAACGGGTGTAGGGGAGACACAAAAGGAGCTGCAGTTTTTGAGTATTTAGAGCAAAAGGCCTTCACATTGCACTACTTCAGGAAACACACACTGATATTAAGAATGAACAGGACTGGTTACGTGAATGGGGGGGTCAGGCTGTGCTTAGTCACGGATCTCATGTCAGTGCTGGGGTAGCTGTGATGATTTCTAAAACTGTGAATTTAAAATCACTAATATTAGTGAGGTGGTGGCTGGGCGCCTGCTGGTGGTGCAGATTAAAGATGGGGATCAAGACCTCGTGTTAATTAATTCATATGCACCAACAAATGGTCGAGAGGATCTGTTTCTTTGATTCTTTGAGAAGAGTGGTGGAATCTTTTATTAATGGAGAAATTCTTCTACTGGGAGGGGATTTTAATTGTACTGATAACGCTCAGCTTGATCGAAATGGTACTGAGCCACATCCAGCTTCTGTCAGAGTATAAATACTTTGTTACAGCAGTCAGATCTGGTAGATGTATGGCGGATTAAATTCCTACAGATAGACAATACACCTGGGTCAAAGGGGTGGCGCATTTCTATGGCACGGTTAGACCGGTTTTACTGTTCAAGGCATCTTTTAAATTCAGTCACTACTACTTATATCTGTCCTTTCGGTCTTTCTGATCACTCTCTGGTGGCTTTAAAGCTCACCTTTTCAAAAAAACCTTTCTTTAAGTCTTTCTGGCAATTCAATGTTTCCCTGTTGGATGATTCAAACTTCCTTCAGTGCTTTGAGTTTTCTGGCAGCAATGGACCCTCACTAAATCCAAATTCACTTCCCTCAGACAATGGTGGGATGTCTCAAAAGTTCAGATTAAAGCTTTCTGCCAACAATACACCCAGCAAGTGACGAAGAGGAGTGTGGATCATATGAAAAGCCTGGAGGAGGACATCACTGAACTACACGCCACTCTTCAGAACAGTTTTGATAAAGACAATTTTGAGATTTTAACAGCTAAGAAACATTCACTGTCTCAGCTTCTGGAGTTGCAGGCTAAGGGAGCTTTAGTGAGGTCTCGCTTCCAGAATCTCAATCACCTGGACGCACCCACAAGGTTTTTTTTTAGTCTAGAAAAGAAGGAAGCACAGAGTAAGACAATTCATATGCTCCGTGACACCGACGGCCAAGAACTGTGCACTACAGGGGAGATAAGAGACTTTGCTGTCTCTTTTACAAAATTTGTTTAAGGATGAAAGCATTGATGAAGCTGCCATGTCCGAGTTTTTGGAAGGTTTGCCAACAATTTCAGAAAAGTTCCGATTACATCTGGACACCGAGATCAGTCTTCAAGAACTCTCTGACTCACTTTCTAATCTGAATGTTGGAAAGACTCCGGGGATTGATGGGATTCCAACAGAATTTTATAAGCAGTTCTGGCATTTGCTGGGACCGGACATGCTTTCAGTTTTTCTGGAGAGTGTAAAGGTTGGTGAACTACCACTGAGCTGCAGGAGGGCGGTCATTGTTCTGCTACCAAAAAAAGGGGACTTGTGCCAAATCAAAAACTGGCCCTGTGAGCCTATTGTGCACGGATTACAAAATCTTTTCAAGGGCCTTGGCCAACCGCCTGAGGAATGTGATGGACTCCATAATTCACCCGTGTCAATCGTACTGTGTGCCTGACCGCTCAATCCATGATAATATATTTGTATTGAGGGATGTTATCTCAGCCTGTAATCTGTGCGGGGTTGATTTAGGGATTCTGTCTCTAGACCAGGAAAAGGCTTTCGATCGAGTAGATCATCGATACTTGTTTTATACGCTGAAAAGCTTTGGATTTGGGGAATATTTTATAAATATGATCAGGCTCTTGTATACTAATATTTTTGGCGTTTTAAAAGTCAATGGTTCTTTGAGTGCCCCGTTCTCAGTAAAGAGAGGAATACGACAGGGCTGTGCCTTATCTGGAATGCTCTACGCTTTGTCAATCGAACCGTTTTTACGTCAGATAAGTCACAAACTGCAGGGCGTGAGTTTTCCTATGTGCCCAAATGTTACTTTTAAATATTTGGCTTACGCTGATGATGTCATCATTTTGTCACGTCAAACGATGACATTAAAATGTTAATCTCATGTCAACAGATATTTGAGAGAATATCTTCAGCAAAATCAACTGGGCCAAAAGTACGCTTTTTACTTGGATCCTGGACTGCAAGTTCACCACCAGATCTGCCCTTAGTAATTAAGTGGGACAGAAAGTGTTTTAGATATCTCGGGTGGTATGGGTGCTGAGGGGGTGGACAAAAGTAATTGGGAAGGATTTTTAGATAAAGTAACAATGCGACTGAACAAATGGAGGTGGATTGTGACCAAGCTGTCTTACAGGGGACGAGTGATTGTTTGTAACAATTTGATAGCTTCTATGCTTTGGCACAAACTTGTGAGTGGGGACCCTCCTCCTGGACTTTTACACAGAATCCAGAAACTTCTGGTTGATTTTTTTTGGGTTGGCCTGCACTGGATAAAACAAAGTGTAATCTTTTACCTTTGGAAGAGGGGGGTCAGGGGCTCATTGACGTTGTCTCTAAAGTTGCACAATTTAGACTTCAGGCTCTGCAGAAAGTTTTTTTTGTTTCTCACCCTCTGAGTTGGAGAGAGCTGGCATTGGGTTTCTTCCGAGTGGGAGGTTTACGTTTTGATAGACAACTTCTAGTGATGAACATTCACAAAATGGACCTGTCCAGCCTACCCCATTTTTACAAGGGAGTCCTATTAACATGGCACTTTGTTTTTAAAAGAAACTTTGATACATCTGGTTGGTTGGTTGATGAGCCGTTAGTTTACAACTCTGTTTTCTCATGTCCTCTGTTGTTCAGCGATAGTTTTGTTAAAATACTCATCACAAATCAAATACTTACACTGTCCCAAATTTACGATGAGAGCAAGAAGTCTTTTATTGACCCAGCAGAGCTATCTTCAATACTGGGGGTCAAGTCGGTCAGAATAGTTCAGAGTTTTTTATCATTCATGGCCAAAGATTATCATCGGCTGAACAACTCGATCAGAGCAACAAACACGGAGATGGAGGTCTGCCCTGCTGTTGATCTGTCCTCACTCACCGACAATACAATCGTGACATTCCATAAAGGGGAAGTCGTGAGCTTTAAGTCTTTGTCAAAGGGGGACCTTTATAAATATTGTATTAAAATTATACACTTTGCAGCACTAAAAACAGTTCTTCATACGCCATGGAGAGACAATCTGGGGTGGACGGTGGGAGTGCACCTGCTTGGAGGGAGCTATATAAGCCCCCAAGTAAGAAAAGAACGGCTGACCTGCAATGGAGAATTCTGCATGGGATTGTCGCTACAAATTCTTTTTTAAAAGTAATTGAGCAGAAAGGGGATGATAATTGTATATTTTGTGGACAAAAAGAAACTATATTCCATTTATTCTTGCAATGTATGAGACTCAGTTTTTTTTCAGTTTTTTTAGTGAATTATGTAAAAGTTAATGGGAAATTTAATAATATCATGTTCATTTATGGTACAAAATACAACAAAAAATATCGGCAAAAAGCTCAGTTATCAAATTATCTATTGGGTGAAGCCAAACTAGCAATTTTAAAGAGTCGAAATAATAAACAATCTGGGACAGGGGCCACTGATGCTGTCTTGATTTTCAAGATAAATGTACGATCTAGAATAATAATGGAATATACATATTATAAATTAATAAATACATTAGAGCTATTTAAAAATGTGTGGGGAATTAAAGGGATGCTTTGCTCAATTGAGGATGGAGAACTAAAAATGAATGTATGAGACATTAGTTAAGTTTTCTGTATTTGTATTTTGGTTTCTTAGGATGATGTTAGTATCTAATCAGGTATTGTGTGCTGTGGAGGGGGGAGAACTGGTGCTCAACTGGGAATAAAAAGTGGTGGGCATCAACAATATGCTTTTATTAATGTGCGGAGTAGGAGGAGTGTAAAGGGGGAGTAGTGGTGGTCTTTGTGTTATAATGAAATATTAACTTTTTGATTTTCTTATTAATGTGCGGAGTAGGAGGAGTGTAAAGGGGGAGTAGTGGTGGTCTGATATTTTTTGGCTCTTTTTGTTATATTCTGAAAATTGGGCTTGTTTGGTTTTTGACTGTGTATATTATTAATATTTTCAAATTTTATGTTTACAATAAAGGTCTTTTTAAAAATAAAAAATATCTATCTATCTATCTATCTATCTATCTATCTATCTATCTATCTATCTATCTATCTATCTATCTATCTATCTATCTATCTATCTATCTGTCTTCCTCAGTCTTATGTGTGGCATATGCTGAACTTCTGATCACTTTGTCACTACTGCTCCTCAGCTTTTTACCAATGTATTTAAATTGTTCTGCAGTACTGGTGGTCTGGTCCATCCTCTTATAATTGTTCATTTAGAACTGGACACATGTGACAGTGTCAACTGGATCCTTCCATCCCTACTCCAGCCTGGAGCCTATCCACCCAACCAGGGAGGTTTTCCACATGTGCATCATAAGGCAAAACACCATATGAGACTCTCTGTATCTGGTGTAAAGCTTCATCTAAATTCCCTAATAATAAATCTCATATTATCATTTCTTCCTCATTCTAGTGGCTGGTTAGGAGGTGACCTTTTAGGGCTTCTCATCCTCACCT